>NC_058037.1:1190552-1355552 GCF_019176455.1 Solea senegalensis
TGATGACACAGTCTGGAAAAGACTAATTGGAGAGGATTGAGTAAATACTCCAAGTACAACCTCCCCTACCTGAGTCCAGAGAGTCGCACAGCTTGGCTGTTTCTCCTGGTTTGCTACAGCATGCATTTTATGGCTCAGCCAAGTCTATTTGATCCATGTTGCACAGTGTGATTTATAACAATCTAACACGTTTGCTATAATCACACAGACTGAAATCTGATGCAGGCCTTGTAGGTAATGCATTTACGTTCATTACAGCTCATTGTGCACAGCAAACCAGAGGAAAAACAGATTTTATCCACTTAAAAGAAACATTTCCAGCTTCAGTGTAGAGTAACTTTGCTGCTTTATTCCGCTGTAAGGCAACTGAAGTTTGTGTCACTCTTTAAAATGTTCACCCACATAAAACCAAAGGCACAGGAGTTGCTGGTCTACTGCTTTCTACTGGAACTATTCCTTTAAGACCCAAAGTTCTTAATGTGACAAACGCTTAGATTCTTGTTGAGTCAGACGGAACTGTGGATATTTGAAATTACCCTGACGTTTGCTCATTTTTGGGTCCAAGCCCCTCAGTTGTGGGACTCCCTCCCTGTAGATCTCAGCAAAATGAGGTTTGAATTTTACGTTGCTTCCTAGAGGCCTTCTTTTAATTACATATTTATTGCTTTTGCTCTTTTATTTATTAATTTGTATTATTATTGTGCAGTTTTACTATTTTACTGTTTTACCTTTATTTTGCTCCTTTCTACTACGTTGGTACATTAAAGTGCTATACAAATAAAAGTTTTTAATATATTAAAATATAAATATATTAAAGCTTATGCTCATCTGAAGTTTAACCAGCTTTGCTCAGAGACAGAAAAGAAAAACTTCAACATGGAAACTTATCTAAAGCCTCCACATACACACTCATACACAATTGTAATGAGAGACATGAGTTGACTGTAAATGAGCTAACGTTTATATTTGACATGTTGTCAGATTTTTATACATTTATTTCAACAATCCATTGGTTTTTTTTCAATAAAACCACATTGTTGGAATGAAAATAAAGCATGTTTTGTTTTGCAGGTGCAGCCCTGTATATATATATATATATATATATATATATATACATATGTATATATATATATATTAACTGTACACACACAGATACATATATTTGAAGCAATTTAAAGTAGCTGGAAAAAAACCAGAATAGACTATTTAAGAGAAAAGAGTATCTAAATAATCAATGTTTAAATGAATCCCTATAAGGTTTGCTTTCACAATCAATCAATCAATTAACTTTATGCATATTGTCCTTTTCAACAATTTGTATAGACAAGGATTTTCATTATGGCAAAAACTACACAGGTTCTGAGGAAAAGTACCTGTGTTCAATTAAATAATTAATAGAAACATGTTCAACAGGTGAGAGCAGTGGAGACATTATATCCTTCCTCATATCAATCTCTGCAGTTACGGAGCTAAAAATGTAAATATAAACATGTAAACATGCATGTTACATTCTGACTATAAACAGTGTGTTATCTCATTGCATTCAAAAAGCAAACTGTCATAAAATAGACATGTATTATGTTTATACAACTGCAACATAACAACAAATGAAGGGGTCTGACTTCCTGTGTTTCCAAATAATAGACTGGAAATGGACTAGTTTACTCACTAGATGCTTTACAATCTATTCAAATGAATGTTCAGTATATGACCTGTGGTGAAACGGTACCTGAGTTCATCCAATGCAGCATGAGTTCAAACGCTAACTAAACCTTGTTTGCTAAAGGTAACTCTTTTATTGATGAGACAGGAGACTGACCAAAGCTTGACCAGTGATGCAGGAGTGGACTAAGAAGGACAAGGTTTCATTGCAACAGCTGATGTTCGAACAAAGAGGCGGTAGATACACCGATCATTTCAATACTGTACACTAAACTGTGAGGATTTACAAACACCCACTTACACCTAACTAAAAAAGTGGTTTAGGGGATTAGCTGCACAGTTAAACACGATCTCTTAATTGCATTGTTCATTGTTCGGAACACATTTCAGGTATTCACGCGTGTCCTTCATCCGTCCTTGCCGGTGCAACCTGTGAACACGCTGTGGACCCTGCTGTTCTGAGAAATGAGGATATCCTTTGGGTCACTTTAGCACAAGGAGGCTGCATCAGGGCAACAGTGAGTGTAATGTGTAATTATATTTGTGGCGTGGGGTCGGTGAGGTTCAGGAAGTCGGCTCCACTGGGGTCCGTGTGGGTGACATGATGGATGGACTCGTCTTTGGCTGCTCACACTGATTCCTAAAACTCTAATGGCTCAGGGAGAGAGAGGCATCATGGGAGTTTAAACTCAGAGACGAGCGAACCCGGCCCTGGAGTCCAGGCGTCGGTCGCGCAACCTCTCACTAAGTCTTTACTAAATCAAAATCTAAATACGGGTTACACCACTTTTACTAGCAGTTGCTTAGCTTACACCTACCACATAGATGGTAAAGGACTAGCATAACCTAGCTAGCCGCCAGCGGAGCATTTGCCACATTTAGAGAGGACGATGACGCTAAAGGAGGAGGAAGTTTTCTGCAAACGTATCCGCCCTCTCGGTGAGTACGACTCAGATATTTATTCTGTTTCCAATCTGACCAAATAATCTACAAATCAAGGATTTGCTAACTCCATCAATTGACCGCCACATGGAACTAAAGCTAATTGTGTAGCCAGCTTCTTGTTGTCTCTTTATTTACTAGTAACCACTTGCACATTACTATGAATTTACTAGCTACAGGATTGTGTAAATTGGTCTGGTCTGGTGCAACCAAAATTAGTAAACTACTGGTTGAAAAACTAGCTAGTAATTACTCAAGCTTCGTGGTTTAGTAATAACTAAATCCTGAAGTTAGTAGAGACACACAGCAGCACCGCTCTGACTCTGGTGCCTCCACATTTAATTATCTGAACTCTGTCTGTGCTGCAGAAGCAACTAAAGCAGGCGCTGGATTATGTTCAGACAGATTATGTTCAGGCAGAAGACTGCTGGACGTCTGTGTCCTGCACTGGGGTTTATGTCTTAAAGGACATGTGCAGGTTAACTCATCTAAGGCTGTTGGCTCTGAGCTTTGATAGCCTTAAGAAAAGGGGGCCCTATATTAAACCAGATCACCCCCAAGAAAAACACAATACCAGAATAGAAATCCACAGTTTTAGCTTATTATGCCTGTTGTTTATGTTTCTACAGAAGCTAATCTACAGTTTTACAACTGCTCAACCTCTTGTTCATTAGAGTGAAGAAGACAGTGAATGAGTCATGGTTGTTGGTCTGAGTTTCTCACAAACTGACTAACCCTAACCCAGCTGACTGAGTGGGTTTGCCAAACCAAACCAGGTCCATCGTTTGCAGATAATAGTTCATAAAAAGAGAAAATATCCAGTGAGCAGCAGTTCTCTGAGCCAACATGCTCTCTTGATGCCAGAGGTCAGAGGAGAATGACCAGAGTGGTTCAGCAATTATAGAAAGACAAGACTAGCTCAAGTAATCACTTGTTACAACCAAGGTATGAAGATGACCATCTCGGAACACACAACAACAACAACAACAACAACAACAACGACGTCCTTGAAGCCAGGGTTACACCTGGGTAAAATACAATAAAAATTCCAATCCTTTAGGATTCCCAACAACTAAGCAATGATTCATTCCTACAAAAATAAATAACTACACGGATTTTTACGTTTAAATTAGAAAGTTGTACCCACATGGACCACAAGTAATTATTATGATTATCAGTGATGACCACATTTCTTCACCTCTGCCACATTTCCCAGAATCCCACAGTGCTTCCATATGCTTTACCCATTTCTTTTAGAGGCTCATGTTGTGGAGCCGTCTGCCTCTAACTGTGTAACAACTAATGCAGAAGTTGCTTGGTGTGGATTCAGTGAATAAAACAGTGTGAATGGCTTCTCTAATCAGCTTCTGACCTGTCCAAGTTGAAAAATTAACTTGACAACAGATGCTTGTGTTTCTCTTTGGAATGAAATGCCTGGACACCAGCCAGAGATGCCAGGTTTCACCTCAGAGAGAGGGACATCTGACAATGAACCCTAACCCAATAAAAAGCTAAAACAGAAAAATGTCACATAACGTAATGTGAGTGGTGAATAATGCACCTCTGGAGCTCTTCAGTATCAGCAGTTTCAGTGTTCAGTGTTCAGATTCCCACGCTGCACACAGGAAGAGAGTTGTCCTTTTGAAAGACGGACGGAGCAAAGTGGAATAAAGTGCTGATAAAGCGAGGTGATTGCATGTTGGAGTGTGACTGAAAGCTCAAAGAAACGCCTACAAAACGTTTCAGGAGTCAATTCTACTGTTCAATAAACCCGCTCTTTCAGCAGCTGACATCCGACAACAATAATACAATATCAGACAAAAATGTCATAGTTTACTATGTTGTCCAAATGTGACAAAAATGTCATAGTTTAGTATATCGTCCAAAATTTGAGAAAAATTTCATAATTTAGTATGTCGTCCAAAATGTGACAAAAATGTCATAGTTTAGTATGTCGTCCAAAATGTGGCAAAAATGTCATAGTTTAGTATGTCGTCCAAAATCGTGAAAAAATGTCATAGTTTAGTATGTTGTTCAAAATGTGACAAAAATGTCATAGTTTAGTATACATCTGATGATGTTAGTAAAGATGGGGTTAAAGTTCTTGAACAAGAACCCTCAAATAAAGAGGGATTTTCAGACACTTATTTTAGTTATAAGTTAGAGGAGGAGTTTAACTCTCCCTTTAAGACTGTTGCCACTAAAGGCCTGGACTTTGACCCCTGGTCCAGTAAAGGTGCAGAGGAAGAAGTCGTTGTTGACATGGGAGGGATGCAGGGGGTCAACGGTGAGCCTAAACCTTTTGGACTAGCAGTGGACGAACAGTCTCAGGCCACTACACCAGATACTACCCCAGCCCGAACACCAACGGATGATAGTACCCCGACGAGTGAGCCAAATCCATTCCCCTTCCATGAAGGGAAGATGTTTGAGATGACACGCAGTGGGGCAATTGACATGAGCAAGAGAGACATGGTGGAGGAGAGGCTCCAGTTTTTTCAGATTGGTGAGCATTCCTATTCAGCAGGCAAGTACAATGTCAGAGACTCAGAGATAGTGGCCTCCATACAACACAGAGATCATTTTAGTACTCAGGGTCCCACAAACACCTCATCAATCCCTCAAGTATCCATTCAGACTACAACTGTCAAGCTTGAAGTGTCAAATCTAGCTGGCAGTTACAGCACATGCAGAAACTCAGCTTCCACCACTGAGCTTAAATTCTCCACTTTTAGAACAGAATTCAAATTGCCATCGGATAAACATTCTGGTTCTCCAGATAGCAATATTAAATGTAGAACACCATGTACTTTTAATGACATGCCATCAGGAACAGCTTTAGATTCTATTAGTTCTTATGATGTAGCCTCAAACCATGAAGATTCTTTTGATCTTAATTCATTAGACCCGGCAGATTTTTATTCAAACCACACAATTCATTCATGTATGTCCAAACCAAGGGACCATTTGGATTGGTCCTCAGGTAATCAGGATATTTATTACCAAAGCACAGATTGTTTTTCTGCACCTTCACAAGATAGAAGTAATTCTCAAACATGGAGTACCAATACCAGTTGCAATATCCCTGTCTCCCATTTTGTAGATTCAGATGTTGTTCAGACTGGTAGTAATTTGTTGTCCTCATCAGGACTAACAGAGATAAGCAGGATAGATGCTGGCTTCAACCAGCTAGAGGTGAAAAGTAGGGAAGGCAGGTTTTGTCCTAATGTAGCAATAATAAACATGGGAGCCAAAGAGGTCAAAGCACAGATATGCAAGTCCAAGTTGCCGGTTAGGGTGCCCGACCACAAACTTTGTAGCCAAACTCGAGCAATAGGGAAAGGCAAAGCACAAGAAAATGTTGACAGATTTCGAGATAAGAAGCATGCAATACATAAAGTCAGGGAAAGATGTGACCCGTTTGAAACTCTATTTCCTAAATCTAGAATCCCAGTAATGAAAGCCATCCAGTACTCCTCTTCCTCTCAGGGTGCAAAGCGGGTTACTAACAAAACTGTAATTGATAGAAGCATTAAAAAAAACATTGGTAAAAAACAGCAAACTAAATGCACAACCAGCACTGAACAAAAACGCAGTTTAGTAAAAATCTCAGGTAGGAGTCGCACAGATGAGACAGGGAGGAAAACTTGTTTAGTCGTCCCCAAAAACTTTAAAGCAAGGTCAGTTAGTAGCCAGGTAGCCAAATCTTTGGACCAAACCATTCCTAAGGAGGCTGAAACAAGGTTAGAAGGGAAAAAGCTGCCCACTGAGGATGAAGAGAGCTGCAGTCTCAGCACTACCAGGAACACTTCCCTGTCAGAGACACCTACATCTTCTAGAGGTTCCTGCCCTTCACGCACCTCTACCTCCACCTCCACCTCCACCACAACATCAACACCATCAGCTAGAGATGTGAAAGCTGAGGTTGAGCAGGCCAGCAGTGAGATGAGGAGGAGCAAGAGGAAGAGTAGGCGGACTCTTGGAGAAAAGGAGCATAAGTTTGATCAACCAGTCAAGGCTCCTGTCTCGGAGAACAAGACTAGTTTGTAACCTCTTTCTAAACACTTGTTATTCTCAATCTTTCTCTGTGAGATGCATGTAGCTGTTGTGGGTGCTTTGTGATGTGACATAAGTGTAGCTGTCACTTCTTCCTGTCGTTCTTGTTATCTGTGTCTTGTGCCGTCTGTTTAGACAAAGACGTAGAGGCTAAAACACAAAGAGTCAGTGAGTGAATTAGCAGTACTCTTAAGATCGCTTGAGGAAATGGCAATGGTCTGTTGTGAGACTTGATGAATTAATTCATAGGAACTTCAATATCTCTGGTATTAAAACAAATGCACAGGAACAATCATGTCAAAATCAGCATCATTATCCATTTAGAAGTGGGTATATAGAGTGAATAATATACATTTATTTTTATTACAGTGGACCATGCTCAGTTTCATGTAACACTGACATTAAGATAGCCTTGCACCTTGCATCATGTGAGACCACACTACATCTGGGGAAAAGATTCCTTCTGTTTGTTTTTGGTCTGCTTGCCTGGTTTGTAGATATTGGGTGGCCTTTTGTTCTCTGAAATCACGCCGAAAACAGTCTATCGGCTGAACTTGACAATCACGTGAATGTCAGCTGTACAGGATGCGATCATTTGTAACTCGGCAGAAAATGTTGTGCAGCTGCTTTACGACTGATTTCAAACTCACGCCATGGCTCGTTGTTGTTTTTTTCGGTGTGAGGGAATGCTGCCTGATGGTAGATGTGTGTTGTTAGTGACGTGATACAAACATGTTTCACACTTAACATTGACTACTAATACTTCTGAACATACTACACATCAAACATTTTAAAGTAAAAAATGGAATTTTGTCTTCTTCTTTTTTTCTTTTCTGGCCTCCCAGATCCTCATTCTTGATTGCATTTATTTATTTTATTGTGCATTTATCCATGTCCTCAGCAGAGATCTCCAATGTCCTGCACACTTGGCTTTTAAAGAGAATGGCAAGCGAAACTTTGCACCAAGATAATGCGCCATGTAAATAACAAGTAATAATTGGACATGCCTTAATTGCGCTTCAGACCAGGCGTTTTAGATTGTCTAAATAGGGCCTTAAATGTCCAATTTAATATTATTTTATTTATACTTAAGCAGGCTTCCTGTTTCCCTCAGTTTGTAGTCTATACTTAGGTAAGCTTACTATTACGAGAAAACAAATTAAACTCTTTGCATACTTTTCCAAGCATCCATGATTTAAACCAAATCATTGAACTATTGAGGAGAGTCTGGCCAGAAAAGCCTGTTTTTAAGGTGAGACATGGGAGAGTGAGCTAAAGTTGATCTAAAGGTTTGATATGGATATGACCAGAGGATTTACAAAAAAAAAGAGTGAATAATAATAATAGACTTTAGTTCACTATCCCAATCTCTTTCTTTCATCAAATATCGTTACTGTCTTCTGTGGTCATTTCATGGCGACCTCGTTTAATACTGGGATTATTGTCGAAATGCCACATGTTAATTGTTCTCCCTCGCACAGGCCCTCAGAGTCCCTGCGAGAGAACAGACCTCCGTATGGCAATAGTAGCTGACCACCTTGGACTCAGCTGGACTGGTAAGTGTACACAAATTTAACTTCTTCACCCCTTTGTTAAACACTTCAATCGAAAAATGGTGAACACTATATTTAGGATGGTGATCAGGATTACTTTAACAACTGCAGTGGTAGATGTGAGTTGCTTTTTTCTAAAGGATTAACGAAATATGAATCTGATCCTGTAACAAAGATGATTCTCTATGTGAATTTTCAACACCCACATGGGAATGAATCAGCCTTCAAACCACTATTTTTACAGTGTTTGTTGCCATCTGGTGGCCGTGCAGTATAATTATCTTGACTTAACCATTACAGCAGTGATAGTGATAATACATATGTTGTATGCATCATTTTGCTACAAAACCTCAATTCAATCAAATCTTTTGAATTCAAATATGTTAAATTTAAACATTTTCACCTGATTGAGATGCTTAGATATATTAGGGGCAAACATCAAAATAAAAAAAATCCATATAAAGCAATACATGTATTATTCATTTTGCTTTTAAACTGTGGTTCGCACTGCAGTGTATTTGCGTCCTTACATGTTATGAAGCGTGTGTGTATTTCAGAGGGAACGGTGAGATGGCGATATTTCTGTTTACAGTACAGAGATAAGGGTGTGGCCTCTGCAGTTTAGTCCAAGTCTGTCCGACTGCTCTGCTCTGCACTGCAGCACTGCCCCACGCCTGTCTGCATGTGTGTGAGTGGGTGCACCGTCATCCTCCGAAGAGTGAGAGTGTGTGTGTGTGTGTGTGTGTGTGTGTGTGTGTGTGTGTGTGTGTATAGCTGTGGTGGACTGCCTCCCCGTCCTGTGGCTGAGTGAGCACTCAGTAGAGGAAAGGAATCTAATCCATATTTAATGGTTGTTGCTGTTGCAGAGCTGCAGTGAATAAGCATATCAGCCGAACATTATTTTCTTACAGTTTTAGATTTACAGCCTGTGTTAATCTTCACAAACGTGTTTTGTTTTTTTTTTGGCGCAGAGTGTTTGGCAGGTTAATAATTACTCAGTGAACAGACGGCAAGGAAATAAATTCAAATGAATGTGATGCTTTCAGTGCTACAGCTTCACTTCAGTTCACAGTGAGTGACTCGTTTTTAAAGAGGGTGCATTTGTGCTGGAGTGAGCATGACTCAAACTCAGATCTCTTGTGTCAAAGGCTGAATTAGAAACGATCCTACATGCTTTTATCTCAAATCGCCTCGACTATTGCAACTCTTTTTACATGTCTTAATAAGGAGGAGCTTGACCGTCTGCAGACTGTCCAGAATTCTGCAGCTCGACTTCTCACTCACAACGGCAAAAGAGCACATATCTGCCATATTTTAGCATCACTTCACTGGATACCAGTTCATTTTAGAATACATTTTAAAGTCCTTGTTACTTCTTTTATATCTTTAAATGACCAGGCTCCTTCAATTATTGCTGATCTGCTGCACCTTTACTACCCAAAAATGAATTAAATGATTGTCTGCTTTATGTATTATGTATTGTAGTGCATTGTATTGTTTTCTGTACTTGCTGGAGCGGAGGGTGTCAGCAATCCTAAGCCTGTGGCTCCATGAACAACAATCATCTTGCATTTGAACATTTATGGTGTTTGTTGTTGTTTCAGAGCTGGCCAGGGAGCTGGAATTCTCTGTGGAGGAGATCAACTTCATCAGAGTGGAGAACCCAAATTCCCTGACAGCACAGAGCTTCATGCTCCTTAAGAAATGGGTGCACAGGGACGGTAAAAATGCCACAAGTAAGCAGTGTGTGTGCCTTTGTGTGTTCCGTTCCTGCAGTCTATGAACTCTGTGTGAGAGAAATGGCCGTTGTAGTTCACATAGCTGGGATTACGCTTATATCCGAATACATGATAAGGCAATATCAGTGTTGAATAATATTGATGAAATCCCTCTGTTTCTTTCCTCTCTAGCGGATGCTTTAACTACGGCGCTGACTAAGATCAATCGGTTGGATATTGTGACTTTGCTGGAAGGGCCCATATTTGACTACGGTAACATTTCAGGCACACGCTGCTTTGCCGATGATAACGCAGTATTCCCGGATCAGTCCGATGGTAAAGTGTAGCCCACCCTAGCTGAATTCTCAGTCTATCTCTCAGTCTATCCCTTCACCCTTCTTCACCTCTTCTCTCAGCCCGATAGTCGGAGCTAACCGTGTCAACAAACACAGACCCAATCAGGCCTAACCTGAATAGTGGGAGTTAATTAGACGTGAATCGAAATGACTTCATGCTCCAGCAGGTTTACTTAGCTTCTATCTAACAGACCATCAGGTGATAATAGCATTAGATTTGTCTTTATTAAGCTGTTAAGCCCAGTCAGCTTGTTAGTTTTGCAGCACCTTGCAATGAAACCTCTTAAAACGTCACTTGTTTCAATTAAGTGCAAGGAAGTCTGTGCCAGTATGGGTGCATGAGACGTTTTAGTATGTGTGGCTGTTTTTGTAAACCGTCCAAAAAGCATGATCTTGAAGTAAATGTGAGTTATGAATGAATTGGTGTTTCTGTCCCATCTGAAAAATGCTGATAATTGTATTTATTTAGATAATAACAATAATAAGGGCACTGGTTAGGGCACTGGTTCAAGAGTAGTTACATGTATGTGTCTGTTACAGGTGTAAATATTTAATTTTTAACATAATTATAACACTTAATAACAATGGCATGCTTGTTTTAACCAGTATGAAAGTCCTTTCCTCCCTCTTTCTGTGTTTCTCTCTTTCTTCTTAAATGAAATTTAAATGTGGCAGCTAGTAGTTTTCCTAATTTTGACTTTGTGGGTCGTCTTAGGGCCCTGTGAACACAAGGATCAGTGTTACTTTTGCCTTGGCCAACGCTGAACGCAAAACGTGATCTTTTTGTAAAGATGATTTAAAGTGAAACCAATCTATGGCCAAAAAGATCAACAAAATGCATGGCTGTGGCTTTGTATGAGAGGCTACCTGTTGAATTATTGTCACCTGTCGTTGACAATAATACACTTTTTAAACACATTTCAAATGGGTGGAAACCTTTTTTCAACACATCCGCGAGTGTTGCCGCGTGGCACGCGCCGACGAGGACGAGCTCTGCCCCGGGCGACACTTCAACATGGGTTGAAAATGAAACACCCTTTTTTTTCCAAAGTGGACAGTATATGATTATGCTTGTGTGTCACTGCTGTAAGCTGTACTGTAGCCCGTCATCCCCTGGGATCCTCCGAGCCTCCCAGCGTCTCCGCTCTGCTGTAGCTTCTCCTGCCGCCTCCTCCTCTCTGCTCCTCTTGCTTCTAAATGACTAACCACTAAAGCAAATTCCCTTGACACACCATTAAGCCACAATAACCAGCAAGTTCTCCCCAATGGCTAACACTTTCTTCTTTTTTTTTTACTTTTGAAAATATGAAATCAGCCGAGTAATAACTTTTTACTCACGCGTTTGCTGCCGACTAGAGTGAGAACTGAGTCAGTGAAGTGCACAGTGACCCCTGTCGGCACGAACAACAACGCAATTAACAAAAGAATTGCAGAAGAAAAGTATTCCTGTTACATTCCAAAAGATGGAGGGAAGATTTACATTTATCAAACTGACCAGTTTTCACCTTTTTTTCTTGTAAAACTAAGAAACACAGTTTTAAAAGTCTCGCCTTTGTGTCAATTGGAAATTGTTTTCAAATGCGGCAAAAAAGACACTCCTCCACCTCATTTTTGAATTTTTCTTTTTCTTTCAAGAGAACGGACCATAAGAATGAAAAGTAACTGGTGGAAAAAGAGCAAACATTTCGACCACACCCAAGACAAATCCAGAACATACATTTACTATTTTTAATCAGCTCTATTGCTCCTGGCTAGGAAGCCTATTCTTGCTTCTCACCTGATGTAAGCGGCGTGCGATATCTTTGCTTCTGCAGCTTTACCAATCACGTTTCCACTTCATTGTCTCTTTTAAAAGTTGTCTTTGTCTTTTCATCCAAGTCTTGTCTAGCACTTGTTGTTTTTTTTTGTTTTTTTTCGATAACTAAAATAGCTCCAACACTTCTCAGAACTTCTCCCACCTGCACCACCGTCACCTCTTCCTTTCCTCCCTTTTAATTTCAGTCATATCACCTCCTTCTCTTTTACCTTTCCCCCTGTTACTCCTCCTTCCTCCTCTGTCTTTCTCTACCCGTCTCCCCCCTCTACTTGTCCAGTTTACATCCTGCCCGTCGCTCCTGTCCTCCCTCACTTTTTCACTTCCCTTTTGTTGCCCACTTCCTCTGCTCATTCTCCACCCTCCTCTCTTTTCTGCCTGCCTTACATCTCCCCATTTCCCCTCTCTTGTTGTATGTTGTCTCCCCCTTTTCCATCTCCTCACCTTCTCCTGTCACTGTTCCCCCCTTTCTCCTCCTTCCTTCAACTCTCCCCTCCCCTGTTTAAACCAACACAACTAACCTACCTTGATTCTGCTCAAGCTTTTGCTCCTTCATCACAGTAATGACTGAGCCAATAAGCTGAATTTGCCCAGATTTTAATTTACTGTATGGAAGGAACCTCAGTAGCTCTGTGTAGCGTAAAGTATATTTAAATACAGCATATACAGGATGTGAAGTTTCTATTTTATATTTTATATTTTCTATTCTGCCTGGTGCGTTCTTTTCTGTTTCCATCTTTTTGTGATGTTGTCATGTGTCTTTTCTGGGATGATGGTTCAGGAGTCACATACAAGTTCCCATGTGGAAAATAACCTTCCACCACTGTTATTTGATTTGCACTGCATGGGCAGCGGAAGAAGAAGAAGAAGAACGAGAAGAAGCTACCAATGCCACATTGAATACTGTTAATGGATGAGCAAACGGTTTAATAATTACACACCCGACAGACATGAAGCAACATTAGCATTATTTAAAAGGTGTGCTTCTGGCCCTCTAATGAATGCAAGGTCATTATTCGCTCTCTTTTGGCTTTTAGATGCTGATGCTGTGCATGTGTCACACACAGACTTCGTCACAGCTTTTTTCTTACCATGAGCAGATTACGATCCACAGTGATTTAGAAGCTTTTGGCTAACATCTGAGGCACCCTTTCACCCTGTGTATGGTCCCGTGGCCCCACAAAAGTAGAGATTTAACAACAGGTGGAGGATGTTAAACTCCCACCTGTGCAGAGCAGATCCGTCCAACACCATCAGGCATCCAGTCCACTGAAGTGAATTGTTATTTCAAATTTAAGATGACACACGACGTCTGCGCTTGCGTCTGAGCCGCGCTCTATTTCGATTCTCAGTTGAAACAGCAGTGAAAGTTTACTCATGGAGAGGAGGAAGAGACAGACGTACAGCAGCAGATGTGAGTCCTGTAACCTCACTGTTGAGATCTGAAGGACGTGCCTGTGTCTGTGAGTGTGAATGTACAGTCCCTGCAGCCAGCACCACGCTTTTCCTTGCTAATGTGTACGTGGTCCTTCACCATCTCTGTCACACCAACAACTCCATTACACGGCACAGAATAAGCAATTGCACGGGCGTTCAACCTGCATTTAAAGGAATACTTCACCGATGTGCATATGGCTTTGTATTGCTAAAATAGCGGTAGTATTTTGTTGCTCTGCAGAGCAGATCAGTTTTCAAACTGATATGGCTGCAGGGGAAATGACCTGCATTTCTGTGAAAACTAGAAGCCGGCAGGAGATGGCGAATGGCGGCCCCCGGCCGTGGGTGGCGATTATTTTATTTTTTGTTGTTTTGTATTTTTATATTTATTATATATTTAATTCCTCACAGGGATTTGTGTTGCTTCAAAACTTGAGACAGCGAGACTCTCGTTGTCGCTCATCTACATGAGCCAAGATTAAAATTTTCTGCCTCTCTCGGCCAAGAATGCACTTGCTTCAAATATGATTTCACATTTCTACTACATAGATGACCCAGTTTTAATAGACATTCAACTTTCCAACGGTGAAATATTCCTGTAACTGATGAGGAAGAGGAGGAGGAGTGCTGAAGCCCGTGTGGGCAAACCACATTGTCAACCCCCAAAATAACCACTGGCCATGCTGGCAGCATAAGGGCACATACTTATTCTGTGATGCTCCGCAACAAAGTTTTCCCTGTTCCGAAAAGTAAAATAAACAGCCTGTTACATTCTACTACTTTGCTAATGAATGCATAATTCTCCACAAACCATTCAACTGATTTCCATAACCATCACATATCCTCACAGTGGAGACACTTTATATTAACAAGCCAATGGTTGGGGTTTTTTTTATATAATAAATGGCAGATCCATTGCCAGTCTCCTGCTGTAACAGCTGTGAAAAATAGATAGAGGCTGAGCGGATGACAAAGGATAATGGGTTTAATGTGAATCAGGTGTAGTCGCCAGGCATTTAGCTCAACATTCTTGGGTTCACTGATTTTTGAGCAGAACTCCCACACGGAACAAGCGAGAGTCTATTTGGAGAAGCACAAGCTTTTCTCGCCACACAGAAAAGACCTTAGCGCTACGGCAAAGTCATGCATAAAGATGAGGCCTGAAAGTGTTTGCACATTTATATGTATTGATACAAGGGCTGTGGAGAAACAAAGTGCTTCTCTGCGCTGACCCCATCCATTTCTGACAGTTAGCCTGCAGCTCCGCATGTCAAAGATATTGCGAGTCAGCGCACAGAGAGCTCGACATCAATGTCATGTTTTCCACAAACAGGGGTCCTACAAGCACAACCGGCTCTTTCTAAACTTAGTGAATTTATATCCACATTTACACAAGGGTAAGAAAGTTCAGATGATGTCACAACTTCACGGGGAACATCACAGCCATTTAAAAAAGAATACTGAAATTAAGAGTCTGACCCCCATTTATTGGAAGGTTTTGTAATGCTGCACACATTTCTATCAGTGTTTAACTTCCAATTTACACATGGTGTAAAAGGAAAGCTTGAAAATACTACCCAGTGCCTGCAGGGCTAAGAATTAAAAAAAAAAAGAGGCTCAGCAAGAATAATTAGAAGTATTGATTCACAGCTCCAATTATATGCGGAAAATTTGGCCGGTGTAGACATGTGCTGCTTTTCTATGCCCTGTCACTGTTTGCTTTCCCACAATGCAAATAATTCATAGTGTAATCATGTAGCATGAGCGGCACCTTATTTTTTATCGTCTCTTTTTTGCTGGCTTTGCTTTTTCACCACTGGGCCTAAACAGAACCTTCATTCATGGCTGTGTTACGAGACAACGGGCCCCTGAAGTCAAACATGTTAAAAAAAGGCCCACCCACCCTGTCACACACACACACGAGCAAGACACGGTTGTTTGACTGGATGTTTATGATGATATGCATCTTTCTTTGCTGTGACTTTGTTTCTCTTTGTGGTCATTTTCCATCTTTTTCGTCCTGTTCTGTATCTTTTTCTTATGGTTTATCTTTGTCTCTTTGAGGTTGTTTTACGTCTCGCTTGTGATGTAATGTCTTATATCTATTTTCACTTGCATTGCGTTCTCTTTGTGGTCAATGTTACGTAACTTTGGATCGATCTGTCTCTCTAAGGTTGTTCTGCGTCATTCTGAAATTTCCTTTTTTTTCTGAGAGGTCAGAACATTTTGCCAAGACAGAGGGGACGACGATGTCTCAGCAGCCAACTGAGACAAACGCCGTCTAAAAAGATGAGCAGCATGTTGTTCTGTAAATTCTGCCAGCACGTAAATCTGGACCCGTAAAGATATGAGCAGCGACCACTTAGCTTCGTAAGCTCATAAGAAGAACAAGGAAAAGCAGCATGCTCACAGATACATGCAAAACACTACAGCTACAACCACAGAGGTCAGTTGATGTTGCTAAGTGTAAAATATCAAAGAGCAGAATTTGGAGGGGGAAAAAACTAAATGGAAAAACTAATTTAAGAAAATAAGATTCCCAATAAAATGGAATTTGGAAAAAAATAAATAAAAGTGTGTCATATGGCTACATGTGACTGGCTGTAGGTTGTACAATTAAAGTTAAATTCAGGAAATTATCAAAGGGATATTTCAAATTAAAAGTCTGTTAATATCATGAACTGTCTGAAATTAAATTAAATGAATAAAAGTCAGAAAAGGCTCAGTGAAAAAGTGACTTTGAGGAGATGGTTCCTGAGCGTCTTCTCTCTCTATCTCTATTTTTTTCTACAGGTCTTGTTTTCACTAAATTGCCAGAAAAGATGGGGATTCCTCCTGTAGCAGCGGTTCATGGCGTGTATCCAGCCAGGAAGTAAGCGACACAAAAAAGCAGAGAGATCATAAAAAAGCTTTATGCTGTGAAACCAAAAGTCTGAATGTTCAGCCAGGTCTGACATGATTTAACTTTCCTGCAAACCATGAGAAATGTTGCATTTCATTTGTACGAAAAAGACATTTTCTGAATTCAACATTATTATTACACCTGCTTCTATAAAAAGGTTAAAGCAAACATCTGTTACATTCAAACCACTAACAAATGCTGATTAAATGGATCATAAATATCCCATCGGAATTGAACCCACAACCTTCCAGTTGAAAGCTAACGTCGCCACTATAGGGCAGATAAACTTACAGATAAACCCGCGGCAATGAAAACATAACCTCCCTGGCAGAGGCAACAAAAACGTACACACTACAGCTTTAAATAAAGTGAAGAAAATACAAGCAAACTGGGGGACGTTGGACAAGGTTACGAGCAGCCTGTTCAGACATGCAGCTGCTGAAGCCTCTGAGCTGCGTCTCATTCCAGTCACACAGTGAACACTGCACCTATAAAAAGTGTCGTGTCACTGTGCCAACTATCAGACCAAGTGTCCTCTGGAGACTGAGGGGTTTGTGAGGGATGGAACCTCAGAGTGTGTGTGTGTGTGTGTGTGTGTGTGTGCGCTGTTTATTTCTCTGCTGTCAGTCCATGTAATGATTACCAGCCTGTCAGTGGAGTCCCTGCTGTGTGGTTAAACACAACCTCACTATGAGTTAATACTCTATTTCCCCCCAAAGACAGGATGACAGCTCCCACCATTGAGGTGATGAACAAATTAATTGCGCTGCAGGATTGGTGAAAAAAAAAATCCCTGCAGGTTAAATATACAATAAAACATTTGGAGTGCTGCTACAGAGACACAGAAGAAAGTGAGGCAGAAATATATCTCACTCTATGACACTGATGCATCCTTTTAGTCCTTTTTTTGCTGTAGAAATGTCCACATTATTTATAAATCTTAATCATTTGAATTGAATTTAAAGAGCTTCAATTTTTCAAGTCCAAAGATGGGTGTCACTGTATTTTTAAACGTTATGGTGCTATCACAGTCCTAGAAATGGATTTAAATTGTGGTGATATTCAGTACAACCCATTGACTGTTGTGTGAACTTCTTTATTTACCTCTCAACTGAAAACTTTACAGAGTAACTAATAAATACATTAGTGAACCCAAGACATAACTAATAGATAACTATAATAATAATATACCATAACCTCAAGGTAAATGTATGAATACCTGAAATCTTGTTAATGAGAACCTGTGTCATTCTAACAACTTAGAATGACACAGGTTCTCATCCAGGGTGTAACATTTAGGTGAAATTAATTTAATTTGGCAGAAATTGAGGATAAAATAACTATAATAACTTGTGTATGAATTATGTGAAGAGATGAGGAGCGTGGTGAAATTCCGATGTTTTAAAGTTGTTGTTTTTCGTTCTTGTTCTTGTTCTTTCAGAAGTTTCCAGGAACAATTTAAGCAGGTTCTGTTCACTAATAGTAATTAGTGTTATGGAACCACAAGGTCTTACGCTTGTCTCAGATTAGGACACATTTTTACTTTGACTTGGACAAAATATTATTGTTAATAAACATAAAACCTATCAAATTATTACTTAATGTATATATGTTGTGTATTCTCTTCCATTTTTATGACCTTAATAGTTCTTCATTCTATATTGTACATTCATAGAAATGCATGTTCATTTATTTATTCCCAGTGTGGGACTAATTCAGAATTATCTTTTCTTCCATTGTCTAAAATCTTATTAGACTCAGTTAAAAACTACAGGAGCACATCATTTATTGTATATTTCAGTCCTGTCAGTTAGATCACTCATCATCACCCATCATCTTAGTGTAGTCCACACAATACACATAACCAAAAGGGAACGCGGGAGAAGCAAAAGCTTATCTAGTCCCGCCCCGTCCCCATTTAAGTTAATGGGTCAGATCTACGACTATTTCATTGAGGTAACTTTGGTTAACCTGGTCTTATTTAAGCAATTTACACATAAGAGCTTTTCCCAATAATGAGAGAGGTTGATTGGTCCTCTAAGGTAAGAAGTTATTGATCCTGGAGGAGAAGATCAGTGCAGACAGTGGAGCCGTAGATCAACAGAGCTTTCAGCTTTAATTCCAAACTATCATCACCACACAGACACAGAGGTAATAAAAGCATCAGTTTATGCTCTGGAATTACTGCAGTGTTTACCTGTAGAAGAATCATAGTAAATATGGCGATGGTGTATGAAATGACTCAAAACTCTACGTCTTTATAATGAATGTGATGCTGTATAACTTTGTATCCATACAGTATAATATTGTAGCTCTTTGTAAATGAGCCTTTTAAAGGGTTTTAAGTGTCAGGTTCCGAGGGAAGAATGTACTGTGTTGATCATTTACCACCACTTAGTAACTCAGATGTTCATTCAGCTGCTTTGCAATGTACATACATGTGCATGAAAGGGTGTTTTGTCAGATTTAGAATAGAATGCCTTTATTGTCATTTAATAGCCGAATATACACGTTGTCTGTTTCCACGTTATTTTAATTCATAACGCAGAAGAGGATAAGGGCCATGTGAATATCTTTTGCAAAACTAGATAATAAATAAATGGAAAAGTCAGAATTCTGCCTTAAAATTATTTTTTTTTCTGACTTTAATCTTAGTCACATGTGGCCCTAAGCTTCTTCCATGGAATTATGATGGAGCAAATGTAACAAATAAAATAATTCTGATTCTGACCGATAGAGATGGTAATAGAAGCAATCGTATAAAAGTGTAAAACAGCAGATGTAGCACGTGTATCATTAAACTTCATCCGTCACTAATGTAAAACAGACGGAGAGAAATTCTTGGCAAATTATGACAGGATACATTTTGGGCTTTATTCATCAGTAAATATGACACATTTCGTTTGATCAGCTCCCATTAAGCACAGACACGACTTTGGTACTGAATGAGATCTAATATTAAACACCTGTGGTGTGCCCTCTTCATTTCTGTGTGACCGTGAGTGGTCGATGATTTAGATATTGAGTTTGCTGTTATTTGAGCTTTTCCTGTTGTTGTTCTGCTGTGTGTGAAAAGATCTTCTGGCTTGCCTCCTAGTGTGCCATATGTTTGACAGAGTAATATGTTGCCATCATCCAAGGTCCCTTACCCACAACAGTACCATGACATCTGCTGATGGAATTCGTCTCCTGCCCACTTTGACAGATCCGAGCAATCAGGAGCCCAAGGACACGGGACACAAACCTGACCAAACAAAGATGATAGACTCATCCTCTCATGAACTCGGACCACACCACACCAGCAAATCACATTTCACCCACTTTCACTTTACTCTTTCCTTTTCTCTACTTTTCTGTCCAATCTCTCTAATGCCTTTATCATATCATATCTTATTTTCCCTTCCTTTATTGTTGTGATATTCACAGCCATTCATTCAGGCAACTATGTTCTGGGGTTATTTACTCAGTTTCGCCAAGGCTCAAGTCACATTGTAGGGTCAGAGCACCGACTGGTGCATCCACTCTTATTCATTATTATTATTCATCTTTTTTTCTTCTTTCACTTACTCTTGCACAAAAACTCGTCAACCTCAGTGTGTACATCAGGACTTGCAAAAATTGCAGTCTGACTCGGTTTTAGGGCAATCTGATGAATTTTGCAGGAATTACTGTTAAAAACACATTTTCACATTTTGTGTTCCTACTAGCCCAGCAGACAGCTACTGCCCTCACCTTCCTCTGATCTGTATGCGGGTTACCGTGGCAACCACTGTACTTTATCACCTTCTATGTAGGGCCCATTGGTCCCCGGGTGATAACCTGCAAAGCCAGTCATTGCGCCACCTACTGGCAACAGGAAGTACGCCTTACATTCTGACAGAACACATTGTGGGCTGGGCGGTCAAACTCAATGAACGTTTAATCTGGTCTAGAGGGAAAAAAGTGGGAAAACACAACTGTTCAGTAGCAGGTGGCAATATGACAATATGACAATATTATAATATAATATATATAATAATATATCACAATATTCCATCATGATATCGCAACAAAGATATTCATGAGGATATTTCACAGAATTTCAGTGTAAAAGTGCTTGTTGTGAGATGGAACAATGTGTATTTCAGCATAATGAATGATGCAAAATAAATCTATGAATATCAAAAACAGAGAAATACATCTAAAACTAAGTCAATAATAACATGGACAACTTTAAGGCTTACAGTATATATATAATAAATGTAATACTGTGATAATTACAACCGAATGTCTTATTACTAGCAAACTTGGTGTTTAACCACACGTTATCGGGTGGTGGGCCGCATGTAATTGTTCAGGGGCCGCATATGGCCCGTTGGCCGCCAGTTTGACACCACTGTTCTAGGGCCACGCAATGATCATTGCTGTAAAATGGCAGAAAACCATATATCTCTTTTTGAGAATTGAAGAAAAAACTACCACTCAACTCTAGTCAGTTTGTTATTAAACACGTCGTTGTGGGTGGGACGTTTTAAATGCGACACAAACGGACAAAAGCAGCTGTTTTCGGTGTAACTGAATCATTAGAATCAGTTCATTAAAAAGATTTGTTCACAGAATCGTTCAGTACTTCCTGCATGACCAGAGTCACTGAACTGAAATACCACTGAACGGGTTGTGATTTGGCTCACGATCACCATCTTTCAGCAGTGCTGTCGCTAAATACACCAGACTCCTCCGTTAAATATTGACATTTTAGACATTTCCTTTGCTAAATGTTAGTGATTAACAAATGTTTCAGGATTTTATGTCTTTTTACCTGATCTACAGTTCGGCATTGTTGACGCTTACAGTGACGACACTCTCTGACCAATCAGTGGCCGGCAGTCTGTTGACGTCACATTTTAGTATCAGCTCGCTTGTAACCTCACCAGAGCAGGTACTAAAAAAAGCACCAGGTACCAGGTAATGGAACAGTATGTGTCATATGAGAAGAAACTCAGCAACTTGTTCAGTAAGGGTGGACAATTTTAGCTAATAATTATATCACAATATTCCCCTATTGCCATGAAAATATAAGTGACTTCACAGAATTTCAAAATAAAAGTGTCTGTGTGGCTATATAGCAATATATAGTTCAGTTCACAATGAAAATGTATTTATAATGCAAAATTATATTATATAATTACCTATTGCTCCCAAAAAAAATACAGAAATAACCCGATTATTATAACTTGACATTAAGAGGTGGGTCACATGGAATTGATTGCAGGGCCGCATGTGAGACCTCTGACCTCTGAGTGAATAACGATGTATTATTTGCAGATGAGCTGCTCTCGTATGACTTGACCTTGTGAGAAACGTTTGTATTCTGTGTTTTTTGAATTTTGGTCACACATTTGTGGTCATTTATGGCAGCAGTGTGTGCAGCTATATCATCTCCATGCTCTATCCTCTCTCTCACACACACACACACTCGCTCCTGCCTCTGACAGCAGCAGATATGCTACACAGAGTGAAATACTACTAAATTAGCTATGTACACAGTCAAATGTCTCCTC
The DNA here is from genome assembly GCF_019176455.1 of Solea senegalensis. NCBI lineage: Eukaryota > Metazoa > Chordata > Actinopteri > Pleuronectiformes > Soleidae > Solea > Solea senegalensis. The sequence continues at coordinate 1,212,532 of NC_058037.1, forward strand.
TATTATGGTTGTATTTGTGTATCTCATGACCTCAAAACACCTGCAATCAGAATTAGCCTGCAGCTCAGGGCACTTTTGGTTTTTCTTTTTTCTTTTCTATTTTATTTCTGACCTAACTGGGGCTCCGTAGCCGTGGGGCAGCAAATATTTTATCACTGCTGTCTTTTGAAGTGGTTATGAAAGGAGAAACATTTAACTTGGGTAAGAACTGAGTCTTTTATGAAAGAAAAAAACACTTTGAAAGTTTTTTTTCCATTTTTTTCTGTTTCACAGTTTCAGGCTGACTGTGGCACCTGAATAAATAGGTTCCACCCACATGGACACTATCACCAACCACTATAATCACTGTCAGTGAGAGCTACCACCACCACCACCACCACCACCTACTTCCACCTCGAGGAGCCAGAGAGAGAGATGAGAGCCGAGGTGTCAACACCACTGGGAGTCAGAGAGAGTCAGTGAATCCACCTGCAGCTGCCGGGTGTCAGTTTCAGGCCTTGCGCTCGCTCCGCTGCTGTATTTTTAGCCTGAAGAGATGCACAACACTGAGTCAACAACACATTGTTGTGGAAATAGCATGAAAATATATGAGTTCATTCGGTCGGGAAGAAACATTGTTTTGTATACTCTATACATGCACATTTAAAAGAGTATTACACATACAATATTTTAAGTTGTAATATTATGAGAATAGAGTCGTAATAATATTTTAAAAACAACGTTATAAGAATAAAGTTACAATGTTACAAAAAAGTTGTTAAATTAAATTTATTAAATTTATTGAGAATAAAACCATAATATTATGAAATAAAGTTAAAGTAGGAGGAAATAGTCTTAATATTACTACAATAAAATCATAATATGAGAAAGCAGTCATAATTCCACAAGAATTAAGTTGTAACATTACAAGAAAAAAGTCGTAACATTATGAGAATAAAGTCGTAATATTCGGTAAATAAAGTCACAATGTTATGAGATTTAGAGTATGAGTTGAGTTTGAGACCTCTGCTGTCATTTAAATACCTCTCTTTAAATCTGTGTTAATTAGCTCTGTATTCCAACAAATCCAGAGTGTTTGCTGTAGATTGGTTCTCTCAGGGTTTCTCAGTCTCCAGGCTCTTGTCCACTGATCAAACAAACCCTTCTTGCACCCACTAACATCTGGCTTTTGTCTGCTGTGGAAATATAGATACAATCAGCTTTCACTCCGAGGTCAAATGACAATAGACGCGGGTTTTTATCGACTCCGATCTAAAATTGTTCAGCTGCACCTGGGTTTGAAATAAGGACTTGTTACAGGGACTTGTTAGAGGGCATTTGAGATTGTTAATGATCCCACTCGTGTTTTCTTTGACAGGTTTCAGCATATGAACGTCAAACTGTTTGTTTGACATATTGTTGATCCACTGCTGCCTCCGTCAGTAAGTTCAAATGTGTGATTTCTCTGAACTCGGCCTTTGAAATCCTTCATTCAAGTGACACAAACTCGGCAAATGAGGCTTCTTTGTCCATGCAGGCGAAAAAATAACAACAATAATAATAATAATAATAATAGTTATTATAATAATAGTTATAATAGTTATAATAATAGTTATAATAGTTATAATAATAGTTATAATAGTTATAATAATAGTTAATTATAATCACAGAGGCAGACCCACCATGCTTAACCACTGTGGAAATATGACCTCAATTCTATGCTTTGATGTCTAAAATGAGTCTGGGGAACCTTTATTCTTAATCTCAGAAAATTGTGGCTTTTATTACATGTCATTTTTATATCAAGGCGTTGTTGGTCATGTGACAGCGATAAAGGGCCTTAGAGAACAGAATGTGACGTACACGGGCGGTTTGAGTGGTTTCTGGCCACTGCACATTTCATAAACAGTGCGTGCTGTGGAGCGTTACGCTTCTATGGGTGACATCATTCACGTTTTCGTGGGCCATCGCACACCAGCATAATCCATGAAGCATCTGGTTGTTAAGTGTGCGCTTTGCTCTCATCTGAAGAGCCTCTGTACGACTCAGGAAGTGGGATTATGTGGTCCACGGGAAAGAAATCCCCCCCCCAAAAAAAAAAATAACACACGTCACTTTTGCATATTTTAGCATACAAAGATGTCTTGTGGAGGCCTCTAATCACTTTATATTTGTGGAGTAATTAACTTCTATTTTTAACTGCAACTCAACTGCAAATAATTTTGATTACCATGCAATTTCATGTAAAGGTATTACGGTAATTAATGAATTCAATTATCTGAACATTACTTTGGAAATGTCATTGTGTTTTAATAATATTATTATCTCTTTATCACCACACTAACCAAGGTTGATTTTTTTTAATTTGTATTAGACATAAGATGATATTGCAAAATCACTATTATAGTTACAGTATTGTAATGTACATTGTCCAACTTTATCAGTTGGGAATACTGAGTCAGCATTTCTGGCTATGGCTTCACTGCTATCTTTGTTTACTAAAGTTTTACCAATGTGGTTTAAAGACCACAGTTTACTGCACATTTTTATATTTGTTAAAATAGAAATTCACACATAAATTCTACACACACACACACACACACACTGGTAGAATTATTATGAAAATGTACAGTGCACAGTAAAAAGTAACAAGTCTTGAAAATAATGTTTTGTATTTATTTGAATAAATGAAATAAAAAAAAACATTCTTTGTTTATCTTTGATTTACAGCGTTCTACCGATGCCATTTAAAGGAGAATATATATACATATACATACAGTATAATTCTTCACTTAGGAAGGACATCCACTACAGTGTCCTCTCAGTCTGCCTGGTTAAAAGATGTGATCTTTTTCTTAAGCCTTAAAATAATTCAATATGTAGGGGAATCTAAGGATCATTTTATTAAGAAATGACATTATTTTTTATCTGTCTGCTGTCTGTACTAATGTGCCTGGACACATATCTACATTGTACCTCAGAATCTTACTTAACGTGTACACTTCCTTCCTTGAATAAAGCATATGATAAAAATAATAAAAATATCATCTTCTCATTGTGTACATATGCTTTTTCATGAATTCCTGACAGAATACAGTAACCTCTAGACAATACACATGTACTGTTATGTGTCCTATTTTGACGTGATGACACACAAATATGCTTTTACACAAATAAAGTTCCTCATGGTTAAGTAAACCTATATGAATTGAATTGAATGAATAAAATATGGGTTTAAAAAACAATGTTACAGTTTAAACCTTGACTTGACTTTAAATCAGTAACACACAAATTCAGTTTATTCTTTTGTCATTCAACAGTCACATACACAGTCCTCTGCATAATATAATATAATATAAGATAAGATAAGATAAAATAATGTACAGGATGTCATGATACAAAATGATGAAGGTTTGTATTCTGTACATTTACTGTACTGAAGTTAATTCTCCACTCTGGGATTAACATACTTCATTATGGGTTTTTAATATTTTACTTCTTTATTTACTTTATATTATATACATTGTATTGTATAAATATATATGTGACTGTAATACAGCAAAATTCACTCAATTAAATATTTCTTGTTCTGCCTCTGATTTTGCTCGTAAAAAAATGACCTAATTTTCAGACTGTGATTCGCTCTTCATATCTCACCCACACACTTCACACCACATCCATAACATGCTGTACTTTAATCTCGTAATCCTCGTTACCTTGAGCGCTCGTTAAATCAGAGCTGAAAGGCAGAGAGAGAATCGTACCATACATCCTTAAGTTCCAACAATTCCACTTCCAAACTTTGTTTCTCCAGATTCCAAAACGTTGCTCGAGGCCACAGATCATAGCTTCTTCCTTAGAGAGATGCAGATTTCATCCAACAAGGCTATAGCTGCTCTATACACTGATATGAAAGCTGCTTATATAGAGAAGTTATTTCAACATGTTCGTCATCACAGTGGGCCTTTAGAGCTCACATGGCTGTGAGACATACTCACTTCTGCCAGACACAGAGGGACAGTTTTCTCATTGAGATTGGGCCTTTTTAAAAAATTAACTCGCAATTAATTACACATATAGGCCTGCAGTGAATATGCATATGACATATAATTACTGTACTTCACTCGTACCAGGTCTTTGCTGGCATGATGGAGTGCTCCGTACAATTTAGTAACCATCTGTTAACCACCAAGGGAGGGACCTCAATAGCTTTGGGTCTACTGCTACCTAGAGGTTACAACTAATCACTGCAACCAGACTTTGTCCCATTGTCTCTCTCAGCAGGATGACTGTGATAAAGATTAGCAGATGATCTGGGTGTACTATTTACTGTATATCTCTATGAGGTCCAAAAAACATTTTAAGTTTAAGACCTGGTTTTAGGGTTAGAATTGGGTTTAGGTTATGGTTACAGTAAGAGTTATGGTTAGGCACTTAGTTGATGTGCATGCATCCAGCCATCTTCTACCGCTTTATCCTCCACATGAGGGTTCGCGGGGGGGTGTTGTGCCAGTCTCAGCTGACATAGGGCAATAGATGGCATCACACCGAGGACAGTTCACCAGTCCATCACAGGGACACATACAACACCCACTCTCACTCTCCCACCTATGGTCAATTTAGAGTGTCCAATTTACCTAATCCCCATATTGCATGTTTTTGACCCAGAGAGAGTGAGAGAGAGGATCAAAAAAAAAAAACATAAACCATAGGGAGTGAGGGCATTTTGGGAAAGTGAGGACATTTTGGGAAAGTGAGGACATTTTGTTTGGTCCTTTTTGGGGGTTAAAACTATCCTTTTAAGATTTGACTAAAGTAACTCTGGTGTGTCAAAGAACAATGGCTCTTAATGGAGAAAATAGAGAAGATGGTGGACAACCTGTCATTCTTGCAACCATGGTGATAATTTACTGGCATTTTCTTCTTCCTGTTGTTGTTCTTCTTCTACTTCTTCTTCTCCTTATGTGCTCCATTAACATTGGATGTTGGAGGTCAGAACCGGGAGTGACATCAACTCCAAGTTGACCATTGTTAGCAATACTAGCCAAAAATTCCCACGTTGGGTTTGGTGAGGCTGTTGATTCGACTTGGACATTTTGACTTACAATTATGACTGGAATGCAGCATTCTTCTTCGGACTAGGTTCTTGGTGAGTTATGAGCAAACCAACTTTCAATCATGATTAAAAATATGCAAGTAGGGGTCGCTAGAGAGTCACTCCAAACCATGAGAGCGGTAAAAATGCATCATTTTATACCAGGTTTGATACACATTGAGCTCTCAAAGTTGTTGGTTTCACAGTAAATAAATCATACAAATAGTGCCGTTTAATTTGTATCTGTAGACATGTTGCTGTGCTGTTTGTGTGCGCAAAATACCATGTGAGAGAATTGTTATTCACTGGTATTGCTAACGATGGCTAGCCCAGCAAGACGTAGAAAATCGGTATTCCTGTGGCTTTGATGTCATGACACCTTTTCCTGTGACTTTGATGATGTCCCTGGACAGTGTATAAGTTCTCTGCTGTACAAAGAGGAATCCTAAAGAAGTTCCCTGCACTCTTTACAGCTGTCATCGGTGATGAACCTGTTCTTTGAACATGTCGTCCTGAAGAGGTGGAAGCTCTCTCCGTACTTCAATCAGGATCCACACGCCATGGTGGATACACATGAGGACCAGCCTGTCCTGTCCCCACAGACGTCTCCAGCTCCTGCAGAGAAGGACAAAGCTGAGGACCAGTCACCTGAGACTGAGGTTTTTCTTCAGATCCCTGAGCTCGAGTTCAAACGCCTCCTGGATGAGCACCAGATGAAGCTTCACAGCGAGGCTCAGAAGAATCATCAGCTGACCTGTGAGCTCGAGAATCTGAGGAAAGCACTGGCACGTGTGAATGAGGAGAAAGACATCCTTGTTAATGAACTGTCTGAGGTGAAGAACCTGCAGCAAAGTACTTACCTAACGGTTCAGCAACTGGAGGACACAGTCAGTGAGAACAGGGAGCAGTTGAGGGAGCGTCTGGTCAGTCAGATGGGCGAAACCTCCAGACTCAGCAACGCTTTGGCCCAGGCCCAGAAGAAAACACAGGAGGTGATGGAGAGGATGATCTATCTCGAGAACAGTGTTCATGAACTGCAGAGAAAACCAAAGAAGAAGAAGTCTGTGTGGAGAACATTCCTCCAGAAAGACTGAACTCTGAAGCCCCGACTCTGCCTCTTAGACTGTAAACAAAAATGGACATAGTCTGCAGTTTTCAAAACAAACTCCCATTGTGATTTCCGATTTGGCTGAAAAACCTGCCAGCTTTTGCAACCAGAAATTCATGAACTTCACCTGCAACCAAACACCAACTAGATGATATAAACTGACGTAGTGCTTTATCATCTCTTATTTATTCTTTCTTCCACTTTATCCTCTGCATGAGGGTCGTGGAAGAGCCGGAGCCAATCACAGCTGAAATAAGGCTTCATGACATAGTCTATCATAAGAGATGAACAATCATTCACTCTCACATTCACACTTATGGTCAATGTAGAGCAGTGGTTCTCAATTATTTTCTGTCATGCCCCCCTCAGAGGACAGAAATGTTTTCACACCCCCACATGTTTACAAGGAAGCCAGAGTACCCTGAGAGAACCCACACCCTTGCAGAACATGCAAACTGAAACAGAAAAGCCCTCGGGTGAACCTGGGATCTGAATCAGGAACCCGAACCAGGGCTCCCCTGAGGGCTGTACAGTTACTATCTCTATTCATATGGACTGCACTCTAACCCAGGTTTGTCCATGGTTTCCACGATGGGCTTCCCATGTAGGGCCCATGTTACTGAAACCATATTGTTCATTCATTCATCTTCTACCACTTTATCCTCCACATGAGGGTTGCGGGGGGCGATGGTGTCAATCTCAGCGGATGTAGGGCGAAAGGTGGGGTACAGATCGTCAGTCCATCACAGGGCCACATAGAGGCAAACAACCATTCACTCTCACACCTACAGTCAATTTAGAATGTCCAATTTGCCTAATACGCATTTTTTTGGACTGTGGGAGGAATGAAACCAGGTGAAAGAAAGGAAAGTGGGCATGGGCTTAAGGTGGGTAAACATGGGTGAGGCCACCATAGAAACCATGAACAAATCCACTTGGGACCCATATATTGTCTGTGAATATAACTCTTATGGGGTCCACATGGACATGCTGGCTGGGACAGAAAACTAAACAACTCATCTTGGACTCTAGGAAAGCATTTTAACACACTTTAGCACACCTTATAGTATGTCATGCAGGCCGCTCAGGGGGTCATAAACACAGAACAGGATATTATTGGCTGCTCTCTACCCTCACTCCAGGGCATTATATTGCAGACACTCACTACCTCTCCGCAACAAAAAAATAAACATTATCAAAGTTTTTTTCTCACCCTTGCCACCACCTGTTCCACTTTCTGTCCACAGAGAGGCGATATACTGTAGGTAAATTAAATCACTCACCACCATGCAGAAGAGTGCTGAATACAACCCAGGGACAATTAAAGAAAGTCAAACAATAAAACAGAATAATATACATGTGCAATATTGACTGAGCAATGTGGACTTTCATTTAAAATATTTTATTCATACATTTGTTTGCGTTGTATGTGGATCTGAATATGTTGTAAAGCACCTTTTTTTTTCCTTTTTTTAAAAAAAAACAAAATAAAAATAAATAAAGCCAGAATTCTGAGAAAAAACATCTGGCTTTGTTTTGTTTTTTTATTATTTTGTTTCCAAAAACTCTTGCGGCTCTAATCCTCTTCCATATAGAGGTCAATTTTGCTGTTGTGTTTGTGTTTACCAAATCAAAATGTGATATAAAACAATATAGAACATAATATAGTAGTAAAAATAATATAATAATGAAATACATGAAAAAAAGATAACATGTTTAATTAGTAGGGAATGCTGAGTCAAAATCTTGGGCCCTTCTCTGTGGTTCGTTCAAGTCTGAGAAAGTAAAATCATGTTTTTTCTATTTACGCAACGTTAGTAAATTGAGGGCTGTGGTCTCTCATGCACGGATATGGAGATGCTTATACATGCCTGTATTTCATCCCCTCTTTGCTCTTCTGTACTCCGCCGCTTACAGAATGCCACTGCTATAGGCTTCTCACTAGGTCAAATACATGTTAACTTGTTCCGTATAGTGTTTGGGTTCTTATCTTATCTTTTGGGGCTGTTGGCATTTTTCAGCTGATTTCAACAAGTAATACATGATCATGAACGGATCGTTTGCCATCTCAAAATTTATAATTTTTTTCTACTTTTTCAATATATTTAACTTTCCCTGCAGCTTACAAAGGAAATGTATTGAAAAAGTACAAAATTTGTTTTTTTTACTGTTGAATTGACATTTATGAATGTGGAATTTTGCCAACAGAATTAATACATTTATAATGAAGTTCACATTCTCATTACTTTGACTTATATTAAAGCAAAATACCACATTCTCCAACAGTGAGACAAAGTCTTTAAATATGGTCAATGACGAATCTGCTGAAGTTTTGCCAGAATGTTCTGGTGTGTAAGAAATACCAAAAGAGGTGCAAAACACGTATTGATGTCTCTTTTAATGTCTCGTTGTTTACTTCCAGTCAATGTTGTTTACAAATCGGTTCCAATAAAATATAACATTTGGAATAAATACAGTTTCTTTCTGAGAACGTTCTTCATTTTATTCTGAAGGCAGAATTTGTGTAGCCGTCATCATAGATGTTTGTCCGCTGTGGCTCGCCGTACTACGTCACTGAATGTTGACGTGTGGCTAAGTAAGCAGAGAGCTGTCTTGTTTAGCCAACGCTTCATTGCAGTGAATGGTTCACTGACACCTGACAACCGAGCGTCGGTACTGACACATAAAGTTTCAACAATGGCGGCAGACTGGGAGGAAATTCGCCGGCTTGCCGCGGACTTCCAGAGAGCACAGTTTGCTGACACAGTGCAAAGGTAACCGCAACGAGTAGCAGCTAAGCTAATGTTGGCTAAGTCCGAGTCTGTGAGTTGTGACTTGTTTCTTCTCTGTGGACAGATGTTGTTAGAAAACACTTGTGATTGTTACTGTCAAACTCTCCGCAGGCTGTCAGAGAGGAACTGTATTGAAATCATTACCAAACTGGTTCAGGATAAGAAGCTGGACGTGGTGCACACACTAGATGGGAAGGAGTACATTACACCGGCACAGATTGGCAGAGAGATCCGAGATGAGCTCTATGTCCATGGAGGTGAGTATAACGGCCGTTATTCACCTTATACAGCCCAGCTGGATTTTCTTTAAACAGGTCAAGTCTCATTGAGATTACAATCTTTTTCTCTACAGAAACCTGCTTTAGAGAGAAGCATAACTATTTTACAACTGGGGCTATGTTTAAACAATTTCCCCTTGGGGATGAATAAAGTATTTCTATTCTATTCTATTCTATTGTATATTATTTGATATCAAATATAAATCTAATCAATATTTCTGTAAGGCTGGGCAATATGACTGAGAAAGTATTCAGATATATAAGTTAATAAAAAATAATAAGTGTGTAGTCTTCATATACGAGATATGTCAGGCTATATAAAGTTCCATACATGTTGTTTCTCTTGACCCATGAAAAGTTTTCTTTTGAGATGTTTGCGTGACAATTGTAAATACACTGTAAAATAAAATACCTACTATTTGTGATTTGTATTACATGATCTTAGTAAGCAGTCATTACAGTAGCTATGTATTTGAATTGTTAATGTTAAATGAATGACATTTACTGGCGTTAGAATCTTAGAAACCTTGAAATTCATCTCTTTTCTTTTGGACCTGAAGAATTTTGAGACCAATAAATTATGTAAAATTGGTCTCTGACTTGTTGACCCCATCCAATATATATTAGCAGTAAATAATCTAATTTTATAACATGTATATGTAGAGCAATCTCAACACAGTTTATTCTGAAGTGAACATGATAACTAAATCAATCCTGTATTTTTGTTTCACAGGGCGAATCAACATTGTTGACCTGCAGCAGGTGTGTATATGTTTTTGGTTTTCAGAATGTGTTTACTCTTACTGTATGTTTTTATTTTGCCAATTAGACAGTTGGAAAATATAATATATATAATATATAAGGGCTCAGTCTGCTACATCAAAATCTATGCAAAAACCATGTGATTTTTGCATCACAGTACACAGGGGTATCCACTGCTGCCCCTAAATTAAGTTGTGTTGTTTGGTCACTTCAGTGTTTGAAATCTTCAGTTCAGATTTAACCAAGTGACACAAACTTGCCAAATGAAGCAGTTGTATACCAGCAGCTCCTGTGTCCCCACAAGGTCAAAATGCTGGTTTTCTCTATGTACTTTGCTGCCATAGATTGGACAGTTTGGGAGCTTTAGTTTCCACTCTGAAAAAAATGTTAGGGTTAGGTGAGTAATGTGATATATATCTGTGTGTGATTAGCTCTGTCCTGCACTATATGATGATAATGTAAAGCTGAGAAGCAGAATATAATCCTCACTATCTTTTTCCTTCCAGATTATCAATGTGGACTGGGCCCATGTGGAAAATAAAGCAAGTGACATAGCAAAGTCTGATAAGGGGGTTCAGCTCATACTGGGACAACTTATTGATGAGTGAGTATGATGCTTTTAGTGCACTTCTGTTGGAGAGGAATCCACCTGCTTCATCTTAAAACAGGAATTAGATTAGGGATGGGATGTATTCAAATATTCGCTCGAAAAAGTCAGTTACTCAGACAAGAAAAAGATAAAAAAATAAATGTTTTTATCAATGTTTTAGCAATTACATTACAAGCATTTCCACTTCAATGTGGCACATCTATTACCACAAGTTTGCAGCAGCAGCGAACATTTAGGAAATTTACAAGGTTTCTTGAATGTATCTCATTAGCTGCGCCTGTTAGCTCAACACCCCATGAACCCTGTATTACTTTTAGTAGCTCTCATATGCTGCAGTACTCAATCCATGAATATTTGAAAAATAATAACATATTCGAATAGCATTTTTGCTAGAAATGCCCTCCCCTAATGGATATACACCCTCATTTATTAACGTAATATTACATGTGTGAAATATTGCTTTTGAAATAACAGGTTCTTGATTAAAAGTTACAATAAATTTCTTTGAAGTAACACCATTAGTCACCTGATGTTTATTGGTCCTTGCCAGGTCAGAATTTCTAAGCTACCCTCTGAAGTATAGTATATACCTCAGAGGGTATAGAGTATATACCCTGGTATGTACAGTACCACAGTTTGAGAACCATGGCTTTATATTAAACCTGCACACAAACTGTCTTGTGTTTGTTAAGCACCAAAACACCAGAGCAGTTTCCTTGTTTGTAAAACTCTGCAATAAACCAGTGTCTGATTATTTTTCAGAAGAAGCAAATATGAGCCTACATAGCTTGTCATGTAACTTCATAAAACAATCTGCTACCTAATAGCATGTAAAGCTAAGCTGTATTCTCAGATTTACATTTCTCAGTCACATTTTTCATACAGCCATGATGATTTTTGGAGAACTAAATGATCCACAAAAAGTACGTGGTAGGGAAGGTTTTGGTGTTATTAAGCCATAGTGTAGCATAAGGCAGATCGAGTTCAGAGAGGGTGAGCACTCCTATTGGCTGTTCTTCTAACCCTACTCTGCATACAGATGACTTTGGTGAATAGGTTGCTCTCCAGCACCACTTCCTAAGCTGCAAAGAAACCTAAAAAGAAAGTTGGACAATAAACAGTAACTTGCACAACAATCTTACAAACCAGGTTTTAAAAAGACAAATTCCTTCAGAGGAAACAAACCTGTTAAGTAAGGGGGCAGGGCTTTGATCAGCGCTTGTCATCCGCAGCTCGTACCTGGACCGTTTAGCTGAGGAGGTGAACGACAAACTGCAGGCGGCTGGTCTGATCAGCATCGCTGAGCTGTGCAAAAGCTACGACCTCCCAGGAGATTTCCTAACAGAGGTGAGACACGTCACCTTTACAACACAGAGTCCGTAATCTCATGTCTGTATTCAAATCGTGGATGAATTTCTCTCTGCTGGTAATCTTAGCCTCTTTATGCTGTATACATTATACAGTAGGGTCAAAATGTCTGACATCACTTTGCTCGAACACCTTTGCATGTCATTGTAATTTACACTGCATATGTATTGTATACATACATGGTTTTAATCATTTATGGCTACACTTTACTGGTTGTGTTTTCGATATCAGGAGCTTTCAAAGCGTCTGGGGAAATTAATCCAGGGAGAAATGGACCAGTACAACAGAGGAGTTATATTTACACCAGCTTTTGTCGCACGGCATAAAGCCAGAATACGAGGGCTCTTCAGTGCCATCACAAGGTAAACAGTGTAAATATAATCCCCATACACACTTTTATTTGCAAGCTTTTCATACTAGTCATGTTCTGATTTGATAACCATGCTCTTTTTATTTTCATGCCACAGTACAACGCTACCTATTATTAACACTTATAAGTCCTTTGGTTTTTTTATATGCTGTTTTTAGGGATGAGATGATCCGATGCTACTTTGTCTGTATCAATGAAATACAAAATCAGTGCATCAGCTATCAAAAAAGAATATAATGCGATGTGTGATTTAAACTCTGGAACTTTCAAGCTATTTTAAAGACATCATTCTTCAACTGTGTAACAAATATTGTTCTACCATGAAGAAGAAATAAACGGCACACTACATGACGCAACGAAAATGCTGTGTTAGATTTTTAATTAACATTAAACAGTCTGTGCATAGTGAAGCATGCAATATACTGTATATAGGATTTTTGGATTGTAACAAATTTTACATTTTTATCTATCCATGCCCCATATCCGATCCAGTGATTTTGACCAATACTGATACTGTGTCGAATCAGCATTATATCCATAGATAACTCTTCTGTTTTTGATTATTCTATGTTCTGGATCAGTTAAAAACCTTATTTATAACTTGTCTGACACTGCAGTAGTCATGTCAACTCTGAGGACTCATTTGGTAATCGATGAATTGGTATTATGGTTTTGATAAGTGTGAATATTTTATGGTTTCTTTGCTCCATATAGCAAAGAAATCATTAAAACTGAATTATTTTGCTTTGTTGACAAAATAAGACATTTGAAAGCATCATTGTTTCCAGGCTCAGGAATCAACAATTGACCTTTTCTGACATTTAATAGACCAAACAACTAATCAATTAATCGACAGTTTAGAAAAGAATCAAAGTTGCAGCCATAGTTGAAACACCTTGTTTAAACTGGTTTAAATGTTTATGTCAAATGTGCTTGTTTCTGTGTAGGCCAACACCTGTCAGCAGCATGATCGGAACATTTGGATTTCAAGAGCATCTTCTCTACTGTAAGAAGAGATTTGTTCGTGTTTATGTTTTATTTATTCATTGTTCCACAGTGTTTTTACTTTAATGTTGTTGTTTTGTTTATTTGCCAGCTGTTCTGGAGGAGTTGGTGAACACTGGACGTCTAAAGGGAAGCATCGTCGGAGGTCGTCAGGACAAAGCTGTGTACATCCCCGACATTTACGCCAAAACGCAGAATGCCTGGGTTGACTCTTTCATCCAGCAGAATGGATATTTAGGTATGTTGACGAGAGCTCTTACCTTTTATTTTTATTTTAAATAAGATAGTTTTTTGAATTGGATGGGATGTAAAGTGCAAATTAGCAGAGATAATAACGTTTTAGAGATGCAAGCCTACAGTACACAAGGGAGACTCCTCTCTGCAGATAGCGCCCCCTAGCTTTGAAGTGACACAATATCCTCCAAAGTCTGCTAATAATCATACTAATACTCTCTGTAAGCTGGCTCATAATTATCTGTTTGTGCCAGAGACATCTGTGTGCATGTTCTCATCTGTGGGTAGTATTATAAATAAAAAGAGAGCCACACTTGATCCCGATCAGGTTGTATTGTTGGCAAATAATATCAGTAGTGAAGCTTGACCCTGTACCATTATTACATTTTAGTTAAAAGCTGTTTGAGCCTCCTCCTGTTGTCTGTGATTTTCAGTCCAGGGGGTGTTTATTCCATCCTTTTTTGCCCCCAGAGTTCTGTAAGTTAAAAATACTCTTAACGCTAGCAGCACTGTTAAGGTATAGCAACAATTATTGACTGTGGTAATGATCACTGTGGTAAAGATGCTTATTATAGCACAGCACTGGCTGTATAGGAGGTTTTTAGCACCACTTTGGCTAAGATTTGGAAAATAAGTAAGTCTCTACACTGTAAATTCAGGTTTTCACAACTTTATATATTTAAAATATTGGTATTTCCTGAAATGTTCTGGTTTTCAGCCATTTGGCTCTCCACTTTTCCTTCCACTCCTCTCACTTCACAAAGAAAACTGTATATTCTCTATGCATAGTGTATCACAGTATATCTTATTATCATCCCTGTTATAGGACATGTAACTTATCACCACATTTGTGCTTGAATTACGTTATTGTTTTGCACAAATGAATTAAAATTGCAGAGTAGGTAAACTTCAGAATGAAGCAACAGTGGCAAAAAACAGCAGTCTTTAAATCAAGTTGTCATTTTTCTGTAAACACTATACTATACTTACACTATACTGAAAGCAAGTCTTTCATTCTCTGCACTCGGTTGTATCCTCATAGTAGCAACTTTAAGCCAATCTAAGTCTGTTTTTACCTGTGTGTATATTAACAGTTGCACCAGCTGTCACTTTGATGCCCTATGTTACAATGCAGTGTGGGTAGTGACTCAAGATGTGTCACTTATGTAAATCAAAACAAACGTATTAAAACACCAAAATCACAAAAAGACACATTTGGACTTAGTAAACAAGGCTGTAGTGGATGAATAACTCCTGGCTGTTGTAAAATAAAGTCTTAAATTTTATTTATGGGCTTTTTGTGCAGGGAGTGAGCATGTGACAACGTGATACAAACTTTAATTTCCTGTCGGCAACCTCAACCACACTTTTAAACGTTTATTTTGATCTGTGCAATATTTCATCTGAAAGTTTAACGGCTCCTTATAAAACAAAAGCAGGTCAAGTTCAGTCGATTTACCTGCAAGTTTAAGAGACGTCGTCCCCTGGCGGTGTGGTTACTCTCACTCTGCGTAAATTAGATTCAAATGCACTCAATTCAGGTATTTGCACCCTTTTAATGAAAAAGTTGAGGAACATAAATTGAGATGCTGACATGTTTGTTTCTCCGCAGCCGATTTGAGGCTTTGATTTAATCTTCAGTGAAATGAAATTGACTTCAGTCTCAGTCTCAGTGGGTTAATGCATTCACAGTTCCACAAACAATAAATACGTTATATGATTTAGAGAAGTGGCACAGTGTAGAATCATACACGTACTGTATATTGCACACATTGGGGTACAGCTGCGTCTTGCATAAACATAGTTTTCCTGAGCTGTTATTGCACCAATGAAAGCATTTTGTTTTCCATCATTTCAGCACATGCTGTCAATAACCATTAGCGCGACATTAAAAGGGGGTAACATTATCAACAAAAAGGTCACTGATTGCATTGGTATTTTCCATTGAATCTGCAAACACAGCCGTGGTTCAGCTCCGGTAAACACTAAAAGCTCCTGCTTGTTTCCAGGGGGAAGTGATAGTGCTGCTAATTTCATGTTATTCATAGCTTTCATATTTGCTGCTGTTTGACGGAGGCTGCGGAGCTGCAGCTACTGAGCTGATGGCGAGCTCCACTTTGAAAATGTAATTTAATTTCACTGTTTGGAAGCAGTAAGTAAGTAGTGCTGAACATTATATAATAATGTCCTAAACATTATCACTCTGTACCGCAGTGAAACAAACACTAGAGTCGCCACAATAGTGTTGTATTCTATAATGAAATGAGTGACTCATCACAAAGTGAGAGTCTGAGAACTGTGGGAATAAAGTGAAAGCACAATGAGGTTGGACAACTTATAATACACCAACAGTAAACTTGGCTGGGTAAGATGCCGAAATATCAGATAATGAAAGATTATTTATTTATTTTCCTTTATTTAACCTCACTTAGTTTTGGTTTTGTCTTGCTCTTGTGTATCCTTTATTTATTGGCTCAACTGTCTTTGGCTTGTTGAGCGATATATCCGTCGCTTTACTTGATATTGCTTTTGTTTCTCTTCCAAACACAATGTCAAAATCTGCACTGCACACTAAGGTTACAATGATCGATCGATTACTAAATGAATTAGAAAATATTTTTGATAATCGATCAATCGAGTGTTTGTTTAATAATTAAAATAAGCTTCTTAATGTGAATAATTTCCTGGTTTATTTCCTCCACATAACAAGGAAACCCTTAATACTGACTCGACAATATTAAGATATTTGAGAACGTCAGCTGTGAAGTTTGTGTTTATGGTCATTTGTCGACTTCCTGCAGAGTTTGATGCGTTGGTCAGGCTGGGGATCCCTGACCCGTCCAGCTACATCAAGAAACGCTACAAATCCAACAAGCTGCTGTTCCTCAGGGCGGCCTGCGTGGGTCAAACTCTGGTCGACCAGGTGGAGGCGTCGGTGGAGGAAGCTGTCAACTCTGCCACATGGAGTGACATACAGGTACTCACTCACACACACACAAATTCATGACATTGTCATTTTAAATGAAATGAGTGGTTTCTGAAGTCTTTCACTCTCACTGTGACTCTGTAGCCAATTCTGCCCAGTTGCCTGTCCATGGAGGATGTCGGGATTTTGATCAACCAGGCCATGAGGAACACAGACATCCAGTCCTCTGCCAGAGTGCTGGGAGGCACCGTGGTCGTCAGTGAGAAGTTCATCAGCAACTGCCTCTCCCTGTTTGATGACGCCATGCAGCAGAAAGCTCAGAAGGTCTTTCATCTTTGCGTGTCCACAGAGAATAACACATTTTTTCTCCTGCTTCACACAGCGTCTGAACCGTCTCTGTTTCTCCGCCTGCAGGAAGTCAAGAACAACCCAGTGTTTGTGATCACTGAAGATGATTTGAAGCAGGTGTCCATGCTGACTGAGAGCTCAGCGCCTTCTAAAAAGGAAAAGAAAGAAGCTGAGCGCAGGAAGAAAGCAACAGGTTTGTGTATAAAGATGGAGAAGTGTAATTGTGTGAGGTTCTGACAAACAGGAACCAGCACTGATAACATGGAGGCACTGATAACATGGCTGCCAGTTGGGACGTAAGTCACCAAATAAAACATACGCCTGCTGAAGTTTGTGCTATCTTAAGAATGTATTTCCTGCGTTATTTCATCATTAAAAAGAAGGAAAATAAGGTTCATAAACCTCATGCTCTCCTGTGCCAAAGTCCATTAAAAAAAATCAGTTTTGGCCTACTAAGTTAGTGTCACTTGTGTGAAGCCAAACTACGGACTTCAAACAATAGAAGTCACAAAATAACACATTTGAAAGTAATGGTAGAGGCAGGTAGTGTTCTAATAAAGCATCTGAAAAGCCTCTTAAGATATCATAGAATTCAGCTGAGTCTTGTCCCTGTGTCGTCACTTGCAGCCATGATTTCAGTGACGGTGTGTGTCCAAGTCTCAGGCTGGTTCTGCCTCGGTGAAACCACCACACCTCACACCAAACAGACGTGTGATTGATCTCAGATTATTGATCATCTGTGAACTGTCTGTCCCTCAGAGGGCAGCGGCAGCGTCAAATCAGGCGGCGGAGGCAACGCCAGGGAGATCCGGATCCGTAAAACTAAGAAGAAAGGAAGGCGAGACGAGGACAGCGATGAGGAGAACGGACCTTCACAGCAAAGTACAGTGAGGGCCACAGAGCCATTTCATCTTCAGCGAGACGTAATGTCTCTACACGCACATTAAGTCTGCTCAGTGAGGCGCTTTACTGTAACAAGAGCGTAATGGCTGCTTGGCTACAAATCTCTCCCCTGGGTTGTTAACTTTCTTTTTTCTTTTTTTTTATCATGAAGACAAAGTTAAATGTAGTTTCCCTGTGAGACTAATTAGCTTGTGTTACCTTTTGCCAAGATCGCAGCAAACACACCGAAGCGCCCTTTATGGCCCAGGAGGAGATTGTGGCTGTTTTAGAGAAGAGAGTGAGCGACTGCCCTGAAGAAATCCTCTCTGAGCTGGCCGACCACTTAGTAAGGTACATGCATCCACTGGGTTTTTTTTAATGTTCATGTTTATAGGTGTCAAAAAAATAGTTCAATGTAAAAAACTGTTGTCATAACCCGTTTAGTTTCAAAGAGCTGTGCCCTTACAGCTCCGTTGAAAACAAAGACCTCAGTTTTGAAACAACTTTATAGCAGAACTTTGCAAGTCTGGTCACTCTTTCACCTTTTTCTCTCTGGAGCTCCGCCTACACTTCTCACTGTTGTAAAAACTCACTGCTGACTCTCCCCTCTCCCTTCACCTCTCCGGCGAACATAAGCCGTGGAGCCATCCATGTCCATGCCGGTCGGCATCCGTTTTGCATGCTTCTGTGTTTTTTAAATCTCACAGTTAGAAAAAAGCCGGTCAGATGTTCTTTTTGGGGGTTTTATTCGCCAGCTCTGTCACGATGAACGTCTAAAATGACACTATCACTGCCTCGGTCTTATAGCTGGTACTTTGCTGGAAGTGTGTAGCGCTGTGAAGATCTTGCAAGACAGGGTAAGGGTAGTAGGGTCTGGAATGGACAGATTGTGCAAACTTCATGACACCTCATGTCTCTGTAGGCCTCTGACCAAAGCCTATCAGGAGGTGCTGCGCACAGTCTTCATGTCCTCCACCAGCTCCTCATCAGGAGCCAACAAGAAGAAGAGCATGAAGGATCTACAGGAGGAGATCACCAACTTCTACAACAACATCCGACTCTTTGACAAGGGAACCAAGCTCTTCTCTGGTGAACGCTCTTTCAGACACACACACTATTATTAGTTGTATTATCGCTCCTTTTTTCTTGATTGATTAAAACACAGAAGATTTTAACCCTTAACAAGAGGTTGACCTAATGAAACCTACACCAGCTTAAGTTAACAGTAACAGCACGTAATTGAAGGTTTTTCCGCACCAAACTCCATAGAGAAAATCAGCAATTTTAGATCACATTACACAGGAGCTGATCCACTTCAGCCTCCGTCAGCTGGGATTTACCTAAGCTTTAACGCTAACTTATCGAACAAGGTGACAGGAGAATAGTAGCTTTCACGGCATCACTGTGGTCTTAAAATGAGCGATTTACAAAGTCAAACAACCTTCAGTCTCTCACATTTGTCTTCTTTTACCAAAGTCATATCTTGGTTTGTAAACAACATACATGTTTAATCCCTGCAGATGAAACCCAGGTGCACATTGCCAAGCACGTCCTGAAGACTGTGTGCACAGATGTCGCCAACATTCTGGTTAACTTCCTGGCTGGTGACCTGATGATGTCTGTGGAGAATCCCAGCTCCATCACCAACGAGGTCAGGAAACGCTGCTGCTGCTGCTGATGATGATGATTCATTCATGTTCCTCCTCCTCTTTGTTTGGGGTGAAATCTAAAGATAAGATGTGTCATGTGTTGCCTCAGATCAGAGTGAAGATTTTGGGCAAACTGTCGGAGGAGACCAAAGGTCCACTCATGAAGCTGCACAACTGCCTGAATGGCAAAGTAAGTCTGTGTTGTTTCACTGTCGGGTTCATTGTCACACGCTGCTTCTGTTGAAGGAGGAAAAAACACACTCTCCATCTTTTCTTCTCTGCAGTCCATCGAAGACTTTGTGACCAACATTGAGATCTGTGCCGAGGTGTGTGGATTCATGCTGAAGAAGGGAGACAAGAAGAAGGAGAGGTAGTAAAAATGACATCCAATAGGAAAGAACGTTAACAGTGATGGTCTTCAAAAGATTTAATCACAGAATCACAGAATGTACTGTCCATCATGGGCTCCTTTACTTACCGACTGTTTCGTTGTTGGCAGACAAGTCCTGTTCCAGCACCGTCAGGCTCTCATCGAGCAGCTGAAGCAGACCGAGGACGCGGCTCTGGTTCTGCACCTGACCAGTGTGCTGCTGTTCCAGACCAGCACCAACTGTATGCTGCACGCTCCGGGACGCTGCGTGCCTCAGATCATCGGCACGCTCACGGGGCGAATATCCACGGTACGTCCCGCGGAGACTTGACCTATGACATCACAGTGATTTTGTAACATATTGGTTTTAATGCTTAAAATAGCCAATAATATGATCAGTGAACCAATCAGATGCAAAAACAAACTGAAGAAGCTCATAAATAATGAGTCGTGGATAAATGTCTTTTTGGTCTAATGAAATAAATCAAATCTGAATCCACTTATAATTTCTTCAGTCAGGTCAAAGTAAAAGTTCTCCACAATTTCAGTTCCCTGAATCATACTTTAAACAAGGCTTTTATTGTGAAGTATTTGCAGGATCAACGCGTGTGCAGCTTCACACTAAACAAGTATGGTATATCGTTGATTACAGAGGAAAACCATGAATAAAACAGGGCAGCAGCTCCTTGTGTGAACACCAGAGGGAGACACACTCCAGCAAGAGATGAGGAGGAAGGACAAAATAGACTTAGAGAAAAGTAACTTCACATGGTTTCATCAGAGAAGAGGAAAGAGATTTTAGTAAAATACAAAAATGTGATGTTAAAAGTGTTGCTTTGTTGGACTGTTTTATTTTTCCAAAAACTAAATCAACTGATTTAAAAACAATCTACACACGGATTCTGATACTCATATTTAAATATACAGCTTATTAGACCAAATCCACGTATTAGTCTTAAAGAACTCTTCCCTGTCTGGACCGCTCTGGTATTTTAAGTTACTACTCCCTACTTAGGGTTTTTGAACCTTTAGTACAGGGTTTTTGAACGTTGTGAACCCCTTCAGAACCTCCATGAGGCCCGGCTCATACTTTGATTGGTGTTTTTCAAACCTGAAAATGATGTTTTCAAATTATAAATTCAAATGTTACTGATTTCTTTTGTTTTGTGGTGCAAAGAACCCAGAAAACACACATTAAATAGATGAAAAATCTCATATTTTGTTTTGTTATTAAAAGAAAAAACAGGGGACTTAATATCTAAATAGTTGATGATGAATTTAATAAATTAATGAATTAATAAGCAGAACACCATCTGTGCATACTCCCTTCCTCTTTCCAGTCCAGTTGGTGGCGCTCTCTTCTTGAGTTCACGGAATACAAGGGAACATAAACACAGGCAAACTTCTTTTTAGCTCACATCTGTTGCAGTTTGGGGGGTATTGTGACTTTTGTAGAGTTATTCCTCATCATCTAATATTGAAAATAACACACTTAATTGCAAAACAAGCAGTTTAAAGCTTGTGCAAGTTGTGAAAATGGTCACTTGATTTGAGCAAACAAGCAGCTGCAGGTGTGTGTCTGTGTTTATCTCTCACATAATGGCTGATTTTATTAGTTTGTGTCTCATTGTTGCTCTGAGGAGCAAACGTTGGCACCATTTCACATTTATTCATATTGTTTATGTTACTCTTTGGACTCGGCAGCTGTTGCTAATCTCCATCTGTTACAACAGAGCATCTGCTCAATCGTGTGTTTGTTGTTGTTGTTGTTGTTGTTTTACCGTTTGCTTATGTTGCGTCATCGTGTCGCCGCCGCAGGAGCAGCAGCAGCTGCTGTCGTCCTACCAGAGCCTGGTGGTGAAGCAGCTGGTGAGCCAGAGTCAGGGCAGGAAGGAGGAGGAGGAGGAGGAGGAGGACGCCCGCAGCGTCCGCACACAGCTCCTGACCCTGATGCCTCAGGTGAAGGCGTTGGTTCTGTCCCAGAGGAAGGCGTCCATCAACGAGGACTAAACATTTCAAAGATGAGACGAGCGAATAATGTTTTTATGGTCTTAAATGTCGGGATGAGTCCTTTAAAGATCGGTCTTTGATACTGCATTTTTTTGTGATTTATCCACGTGGACATAATCCTAAATTATTGAACTTAATCCCTGTGTGGGATGTGTCGCTGCAAAAGCCTAATTAACACGAATGAACGTCCTCAATGAGGTTGTGATTTTCCTGCCTTCATTAAAACTTCACACACATGTGCAGTCCCCTCCATTCATTCATTCATTCATTTATTCATTCACTGTCAAATTATAATGCTGACTCATGTCTCTGAACATGAGACATGTGGGGGGGGTAGCTCAGTGGTTAAGACCGGTACCCTGTGTGCAAAAGGTCGCAAGTTCAACTCCACCCCTGGCAGGTTGTGCTTAATTCCCTTGTCACTTTGGATAAAAGCGTCTGCTAAATGACATGTAATGTAATGTAACATGGAAGTTTAGTCTGAGCTATAATTCTGATACAGCTTCCATTTTAAACTCCACAACATGCATAACAAAAAAAAGTAATCATTCTTTTACTACAACAATAATAATAGTAATAATTTAATAAAGTCAAATTACAGGATCACGCTTTAATTTATGACCGCATGTAGGATCTGGCTCCCTCTAATGGCAACTCTTGACACTTAGTTTACTGCTGTGTTTATATTTCAATGTGCAACTCGCCTTTTGGACACTAGAGGGCAACAAAAGCCCACTGAGTAATACTGAGTGTGTGTGTATCCAGAATGAGATGCTGTCTGACCTTTGCTTACATGTGAATGTGACGTATGACTCGAGACTGTAGCAGAACATTTACAAAACATGGGGATAAAACTTCGCTGATCTGACAAAGAAAGGTTCAATTTAACAACTACTGCTGCTGCAGTTTATCAAAAGTGCCTTTAGATATGTAATACCTAGATTAGATTTCTGTATGCACAGCAGTAGGAACCAGTTTAAAGACCAAACAGACCCATAATACAACAATCACAGTCTAAAACACAATCACATTGTGAACACGATGTCCTCCTCTGACATGTGACCGCGCTGTGTGGAGGCAGACACAACGTCTGCATCCTGGCAGCAGAGGAGGATGCCGAGGAGGATGTACATGCGTGAGGTCATCATACACACAAGCACATGCTCCACGTCACCATGGAAATGGACATCTCTTCACGGAGGCCGGATTCTTCTTCTTTTTCTCCGCTGTCTGTTTGCCTCTGAAGCCTCCGTGCTTTGGCAAATGAGATGTCAAAAGAGGGATTTGGTTCTAAAATCAGAGCCTCCTACTCTCAATATACTGTATGATTCATACTGACACAGAATATCAATGCAAAAGTGAATAAATCCCTGCAGAATTCACAGAAAATAGATTCATCTTTTTTTTTTTTTTTTTGGTTCCAAAATAGTACATGCAGCAGGTGTTAAGATGACATTTAAAGCTGCAGTGTGTGATTTTTCTATGGGTCCAGTGTGTAAAATGGAGGTAAAATAATGTTTCATGTGACAGAAACTTCATAAAGATAAAATAAATGTATGTAATTATGTTTTACAATAACCTGATTGTTTTTCATTACATCAGGATTAGCCACAGAGGCAGCCATTTTGGACCCAACATTAAGAATAATACCAAAATAACCTGCCCCAGCCTTTCTATTCTTTGGCACACTTCCCTTGGAGTACCAGAGGTAAATGGTACACTACCGTCTGGCTGGCTCCGCCCACGACAGAAAAGCATCCACTGCAACCAGTGTTTCTTCAGCACCTGCAGACGACACCAAAACCCACAAACTGAGCAGGTAAAAAAAGAGCTGCTGGTCATCAAGACTAGAAAAGCACGATATAAATACAAACCATTTTCCATTTCCTATCTACCCTTAGGTGGAAAACATGCAAATGTGTTCCTCTGTTTGTTTTAATTCACTCTTATTAGTACTCTCTCCACAAGGTTCTTCTCTTGTATCCCTGTCCCCGCTCTTTTAACCCTCACAGTCGCCTACCCCAGCTTTAATTGCAGTGTGTCATGTAAATGTCTCCTCTCGTCATTAGCGAGAGCAGTCACTCTCCCACAGGGAGCTCATTCAGTCAATATAATGCATGTTTATCCAGTCCATGAATCATGTTGTTGATGTAAAAGCCTAAAAGCACTCACAAAGTCAACCTTTGTACGCCGTGTAATAATTACTGTCGGGACACTGTGTGACTCCGGCTCACACCACAGTGCGTAGCAACGAGTCGTGTTAGCTTTTGCTAAATTACAGTCACACGTACGTTAGTCGCACATGTTCCCTCTTACCTTTGAGTTCTCGTGACGTGATGTGAGTGTTGCACAACTGTCACTGTGGGCAACATGACACTGATTCTGTCTGCACTGATATATAGTGTGTATATGTATATATATATTTATGTGTACACATATGTAGGATTATTTTTATTTTTCCTTGTGTTTCCACAGCCATGTCTCTCCACATCATCATCACGTGTTTAGTTTCTGCTGTTGTTGGCCCCTTAAATCCATCAGGGTCCATGACACTGGCTGACACTCGTAATAATGCTAGAATGTTATGAGCGGCAAACATAACCCACGAGTGCCTTTGTCTTCTCTTATTTCCTTTGGCGACCATCACTTCCACCATCACCACGTGTCCTCCTGAGACATCTGCAAGTTCCTGTTGCTTAGTAATAGCCTTCAGTGCTATGATTAAAGTGAGCTTCAAAGCCGTGGCTACGCTCATTAATCACTGCTGGCTGCATAATGAATCCCAGGGAGGCGGCTGATTAGGAACACCATCTTTTATAATAATCACAAGTCTGAAGCAAATCAAACCCGACTCGTCTAACTGCAAGCATCTGCACCTGACCGGCTGTGATGGCTCACTGAGGTCACTCTGCTGAGCCAAACAACTGCTGCCGACCTTTTCACCGTGTGATGCACAAACCTCATTTGCTCCACTTTCATGTCTCACGGTCCACACAGATTATGTGGTTTTTGATGTGTCCTCCACGCTGACATGAAGGTGTGCAGGTTCACGCTGGGACGTCCTTTCAAATGAATTCTTGACTTTCAGTCGTTTTCATTGCATGTGCAACATGACAGCAGGTGAACATGAGGAAGCTGCGTCAGCATGTGTGGATTATTCCTTCATTCATCTTCTGCCGCTTTATTCCTCCACATGAGGGTCACTGGGGGGCGCTGATGAGGACAGGTGAATGATGAGTATTATAAAGTGTATAATGTGTTGTTGTTTCTTACTACAACACAAAATAATTGTATCTGGATTATATTTAGTTTAACCTTTTCTTTTTAAAACCTAATCCTAAAACTCCCTTGCTTTGATAGAGGGAAGGTCAGGACATGGGGTGGAGGGAAAAAAACTTTTATTTTATTTTATTTCTATTGTCTCATAATAAAATCAAAATGCTGCTTTTATTATGAGCATGAATATGAATGAAAGTGATAAAACAGTGGTTGTCAGGGACAAAGCAGCTGCATTTCACACTGTTGCTTCCAGTGTGGGTTATTATTATGAGTGGCAGTGCTGCTGAAATCATGGTATGTGTGTGTGTGTGTGTGTGTGTGTGTGTGTGTGTGTGTGTGTGTGGAGGAGGAGTGATGCACAAATGCGCCGAGGGCGTATGTCGTCCGCTCCAGAGCATTCGGCTGAGAAGATGACAGGAAGTGAAGTCCCTGAGTGGAAAGAGGAGATGCACGAGACGCTTTGGGAGGAACTAATTAACACAGAGCTTGCACCGAGACATCACACACACAAACCAAATGCCTCACAGTATGTTGTTAAATGATCACTCATTTGTACAGTAGGGCTGCAAGAATGAATGGATGAATTGATCTTTCTAGTCATGTGATGACATGTTGATTTACTTTACTAAATAAACAGTTTGTATTTATATGGAGCTTTTCTAGTCTTGATGATCTTCTAAACCAGAAGGCAGCACAGGTTCTGGTCCAAGCTCTTGTCATCTCACGCTTGGATTACTGCAACTCCCTCCTGGTTCGTCTCCCTGCGTGTGCCATACGACCTCTGCAACTCATCCAGAATGCAGCAGCTCGACTGGTCTTCAACTTACCAAAGTTCTCCCACACTACACCGCTCCTCCACTCCCTTCACTGGCTTCCTGTAGCTGCTCGCATCCACTTCAAGACTCTTGTGCTTGCATTCCATAATACAAATGGATCCGGTCCAGTCTCCATCCAGGACATGATCAAAACCTACACCCCAGCCGTTTTTGGACGACATACTATACTATGACTTTTTTGACTGATTTTTGACGACATACTATACTGTGACTTTTTTGACTGATTTTGGACGACACACTATACTATGACTTTTTTGACTGATTTTGGACGACATACTAAACTATGAAAAGTCATAGTATAGTGTGTAGTCCAAAATCAGTCCAAAAAGTCATAGTATAGTATGTTGTCCAAAATCAGTCCAAAAAGTCATAGTATAGTATGTCGTCCAAAATCAGTCAAAAAAGTCATAGTATAGTATGTCTTCAAAAATCAGTCCAAAAAAGTCATAGTATAGCATGTCATCCAAAATCACCTAAAAAAGTCATGGTATAGTATGTCGTCCAAAATCAGTCCAAAAAGTCATACTATAGTATGTTGTCCAAAATCAGTCCAAAAAGTCATAGTATAGTATGTTGTCCAAAATCAGTCAAAAAAAGTCATAGTATAGCATGTCGTCCAAAATTTGAAAAAAAATGTGATAGTATAGTATGTCGTCCAAAATGAGTCAAAAAAGTCATACCGGCGTTGTCCAAAATCACAAAAGTCATAGTATAGTATGTCGTCCAAAATCAGTCCAAAAAGTCATAGTTTAGTATGTCGTCCAAAATCTGTCAAAAAAGGCATAGTATAGTATATGTTCAAAAGTCGAAGTTCAGTCGACTCCCAGCATTCACCGTAAGTTCGACTACACTTAAAACCGTTTTTTTCGTTGTCCCAACATTATCTTATGCTTCCCTTCCCGATCACAGGTCGTCTTCTTCTTCTTGCCTTGTCCAGTCACAGGTCACTTCCGGGTCACGTAACTTGCATTTATCAAAAGTGTTGGGTTTTTTTCCATTGTTCATTTCAGCACAAAATCGGAAATTGGAAAAACAAGTTGTTTTCCGTTTTTTCAATTTGATTTTGTAAACGAATATTGAGAAAACAAGCCGTTTTTTATTTCTGGTTTTATTTTGAAAAACAAATGAACAAATGATACACGGATTTGCTGCCCCAAGTGTGTGCCAAATGTGGATTCATCCACCACTGAAAATAGTCCCAGATTTTTAAAAATCAGATGGTTGTATAAATGAAGCAAGAGTGGTTGTATGTGTATAGTTCATTTCCTAATCTTCACATACAAATGATATTCATTCATCGATGGAACAATAGTTTGTTCATCCCCTTCTGAAAATAATCAGAAACATACTATTTCTCATGCTTGGTTGACATTTATGATGTTCCCATCTGTTGAAATTACAAAGAAAATGAAATTAAAAAGAAAATTATAGAGGCTGTTGCAGAAGATTTACACATCTTATTGTTAAGGATTCCTTTAGCGTAAATTGTCAACATGCTGGAATATCAGAGAGCAGTGGTGTCCTCCATACAAGCTAGGTTTATATTTGATATGTTTGTGTTGATTTACCTTTTTTACTGTTCAATTATTTACTTCAAATAACATGCTGATAAAGTTGTTTTTTTTCTGTTAAGGCTGCTGTTTAAACATGGCGGCACAAAATGGCAGACTCTTTGCTTTGAGACACTGGGGGTGTGTCTACTGGAGGAGTCAAACACATACATAGGGACACAAATATTTGGACGCCTGACCCTTAAACCGGCAGGGACTGTAATGACTGTAATTCAAATCCACATACAGTACTTTAATATGGTCCCCCGTTTGCAGCTTGCACTTCTTGGAAGACATTCTATGTGAATTTGTGTCCATTAATTCTGTCGAGAATTCATGAGGTCAGGGACTGATGTGGGACGAGAAGACCTGGCTCATAATCTCTGTTCCACTTCATCTCAAAGGTGCTTGATGGGGTTGAGGTCAGGGCTCTGTGTAGGTCCGTCTTCATAGTCCTTGCTTTGTGCACTGGGTCACAGTCATTTTGGAATAGAAAAACAATGGCAGTCATGTAGGAGCGGGTTCAATTATGCAAAAGGGAACCGGTAAACTGCTGCTAAAGCTAGTTGAGGGTTTTAATGTTGTTTTTATTGGAGTAAGATGTATGTTTTCAGTCTTTACGTCACATTTCTTTACTCTAAATTTGATTTATACACACTTTAAGTCATAGTGTGTTCAAGCAGGGTACGGAAGAATATGTTGCCAACACATTGTTGGTTCTGGCCTTTTCCCTGGATTTGTAATAAAATCAATGAATATAATAATTTTAATGCACATTGAGCCAAAAACTATTTTTCTGGGGCAAGAATAGCATTAACTATCCGTTATTTGTTATGTAGTTTCCCCTTAATTCACATGTTTCTGGCATTAAATGTCTTGAAAAGAGACAAAATCAGCACATGTACAGTAAAAAGCCAACGGGTGAGTCACTCAGGGAAATGAGACAGATTTGAAACAGCTGAAATAATCCAAGTCCACCTGCAGATTTATTTCTGTTGTAAGAAAATAAGTTGTTCATGGTTTAACAGATAAAAATGTGCACATGGAATTTTCTTTGTAGTTCACCCCAGACACATGACCACATGATACCCTCAGTAATGGCATATTGTTGTTTTTTCCCCCCTCAGAGATGATTTATGTGAGAAGACCCCAAAACAGCGAGGGTAAATAAAGCTTTAATGAAGTTATTAAATCATTTTATCTTCCTTAGAGGGAAAAGTCACATTTATTAGTGTATGTCCCACAGATCCCCTTAACGACCTGCAAATGAATGAGGTTTGGAAGTGACGCAGAGGCTTCTGCATCCACACTGTGCAGCTGCCAGTAATCGCAGGACTCCCGACCGTCCTGCCAACTGCTGCTTGTCCCTTCTCTCTGGCAGACGTGCTGAAGGCCCCACACCACTGCAGCCTTTCAACATGGCACCGGCTTCAGGACACACTGTACCAAGAAGATAAAGACTCTGCACATTAGAATGCCACTAATTAAAATAATCCACATCCTCTTAACTTTTAAAATATGTCCCTTTTAATTTCACGCACTTAAAGCCTCTGTCACACTAAAATTAGCCAGTATGGAGCTCCAGACGTCACATGACGTTGCTCACAGCGTCATGAGGGCTGGCAGAGCTCCTGAAAAATTAACGCCACCAGTGCCGGCTTCAAGCTTTAATCGAGAAATATATCGCAGAACTCGACAGAATATTATATCTGATCTTTAAAATGGAAACAGCTGCAGTGGGCATTATTCCAGACCTGCAGCATTACAACTTTCCTTCATTCTACTCCAATAAAAACATGTAAAATAAACAATATAGTGAAGTTAATTAGCCTTGGAGTTGCATGTTCTCCCCGTGTGTGTGGGTTTTCTCTAGGTTCACCAGCTTCCTCCCACAGTCCAAAAACATGCAATATGAGGATTAGTTTAAATCGGATACAATTGATAGGTGTGAGTGTGAAAGTGAACAGTTGTTTGTCTCAATGTGTGTCCCTGTGACAGACTGGTGAACTGTCCAGGGTTTCCCCCGCCTATCGCCCTATGTCAGCTGAGATTGGCACAGCACCCCCCACGACCCTCATGGGGAGGATACAGTGGTAGAAGGCGGATGGATGGATGGATGGATGGATGGACAGATGGATAGCCTTGGAGTCTGTAATTGTTACCTGTAGTAATGGTGCCTGTGAGTGGTTTCAAATTGAAGCAACAGCCAAATCTAAAGAGAGCTGCTCTATTGTGGGAGCCATGTTGTTGGATGTTGGATCAATTCAACAGTGCCTAGGTTGACCATGGTTGGGGTCAATTTAGAGTGTCCAATTAACAATGTCCAATGTGGATTGGTTACCTTGCTCAGGGGTACACCAGTGTCTGACGGCGGGGTTTAGAATCTGTAACTCTCCAGTTACATGGACTGGCCCAAAAAAAAAAATAAAGATACAATTAATAAATGTTGAGGGCCGTCACAAGTTGTAAAAAGTGTAGTTCGCTAAACATATTCATGGCTAACTGCTAACAACTGCAGAGAAATAAGAAATGAGTTTGTTCACCTGAGTCTCGCTCTTCTACTCATGCTAATCGGAGCTAACTAGATACTTGTATTGCAGCGTAATTTGATCCAGGACCTTTGTTTTTTGACCAGTATATAGCTGCTGCTATATTTGAGTTTATTCATCAGTGTTTTTCTTTGTGAGCCACAAAAAGCTGCTTTTATCTTTGACCCATTGCCTTGTGATCAATACCATCTCTGTGTCTTTGATTGCTGAGCTTATCTTATCTGCATTTAAGCACTTTGGGAACTGAACCATAAGAGAGACACATGCCAGTGGGTGGAAGTGAACTGCAGGAGAACATATGGGGTCAATTAGGCAGAGTTTGCTCCTGGACGGCTTTCAGCCGATGCGCAAGAGGGACCTGCAGAATAGGTGGTCTCAGGCCATTTGGCAAGGCAATTGTGGGCAGCCTGCGAGTTAGTGACATGAAAGTATCAGGTGTTAGCCAGCAAATGATCCAGTAAAGGTGAGGCAGCCTGGGAGAGCAGATTGGTTGGCTCCCGCCCCATGTGACCAATGTTTACTGACAGAGGAGAGAGGGAAAGAAAGTAGGTAGCTGCCTGCCGCAGCCTGAGGGACTGAACAACACTGCACTACATCGATCCTCTGTATATAAAGAATGACACATACTATTTTCTAATTTGTAATAGGAAATGTGTGATTTGTAAAATTGAATGAATGATGTGTAAAAGGAAATGCAAAGAAAAACAAAAAAAACAAAAAAATCTATCCATCTATCTATCTATCTGTCTATCTATCTATCTGTCTATCTATCTATCTATCTATCTATCTATCTATCTATCTATCTATCATTCCTATTACAAACATTTCCTTTCAGTTCTAATGATGGCTGGTGGTGCCCTCATCTGGATGAGCTTTGCTTAGCTCATGCTTAGTTAAAGTTAAAGCTGTTATAGGTGCAAAAGGGGACCAACTCCATATTAAACTACTGCATATATATATATTTAAAATATATCATTGCTGTCCCTGTCAGTGTAATGGTCAGACTTCCAAATACTTGTGTCCATATAGTGTATGCAGCTCTCCTACTCAGTGTTTTTTAAAAAAACTTCTTCTTCTTTCTTGTCAGTGTTTGTTTTAGGTTTCTTTGCAGCATAGAAAGTTGTTACCAATGCTTGAATAGTGACCTTTGCACTGAAAGGATGGCTACTATATGGCAATTGGGGACATGGGTGGACTGACATGTCCTCACATGTTGCTGCACACCGACAAGAGGCAGGGGCAACTGATGAGTTGAATCTTTCAATTTCAGGCAGCAGAAAAACAGTATTATGACTTTACTGTATCACATCAGTAAACAGTGTGTCACAATGATGAGCCCTGTTCTCTCCACATGGAGCTTTAGCAGCTCATGGCTCATGATTGTGGAGGCGACTGACATCACTGCTCATGTACAGTAATCTAAAACACATACAGTAGCGACATACAGTAGACTTGTTTTTTTTTCCCCCTTTCCAGATTGTGGTTTGATGTATTTTAAGTCAAAGCTGAGTTGAACCCACATAATATCATACATATGCATGCGGATCTAAAGTTGGCTGGCTGGTGTTGCCGTTCGTCGAGGCAAAGCTAATGTGGAGTGAAACATGATAATATATTTCATGAGACTTCGGCCGAGGTTGAGAGCTCGGTCGGGGATCTGGATGAACCCCGATGACATCAAATCAGTGTAAAACACACACATGCCTGCGCACACATGCACAATCCTATGTCTGTGAGACACAAAAGGCCTTCAGGAGAAGCTCTCTTGAAGCTTTCATACTCTCTAAACATGCCTCTTAGGTATATGAGTCACCCGCAGTTTAGAGTTCAATCTTTGCTTTCAACACATAAATGGGATTCAAAACCACAGTTTACAGTTGCAGGCAAAGCTATCCATCAGAAAAATGAAACCATCTTTTCAATCTTTCACTTTGATGTGCCGAGTAAAGTCAGAAGTTGTCTGTTGTGTTGTGTCAATTGGAAAAATAAGGGTGGGTCAAAAAAGAGCTGAGATGAGATGTCATAACTGTCAGGGAAAATCAAGAGAGCCGTGTAATGCCGACCATGAAAAATTATATTGATGAACCTGTGATTGATCTCCCCCCCACACTCCAAAATGGTACGTTTCACTTTTCAACAGAAATTGCTCTTTGGGCAAGTCTGTGTGAGAGAAACCTTAGAGGTGTAACGTGAGAGCCACGGATCCTCGTTTGAGTCAGAGATAGATTCTGTTTACCATGGACCAATTTATGCCGAGGTCCACATGTATTTCTAAAAACTGATATATTCAGCCGGCGTTTTGTAAAAAATAAACTTCCACAGCATTGTTTTTTTAAAAATACAGTATCTCCAGCTACAAAACAACGCATGGAAACCCTGTCAAGTGCTATAATGAGCCAAACAGTGACAGAAGATATATTCTCATCACGCGAAAATTCTCCTTCCATTCTTCTGGAAGGATGACTTTAACAAAATAATCCCACCATCCAGGTTTGTCCCCGTCTGCTCCAAAACTGGTGTCTGCATTGGGTGATTGTGTGTCTGCGTTGAGGTACTTGACGTTGGAGTGATTTTATCAATTAGGCTGTGTTTCCACTTCAGTTTGGTATGGTACATATTGTTTTGTTTTTCCATTAGGAATAGTACCAAAATAACCAGCCCCAACCGTGCCATTCTTGGGATAACAGAATAAAATGGTGCAAATATCAAATATTTACAGTCCATTCTTATACAATGTTGACGTCTTGTTGAGAAAAACAATCACAACCTGAGCAGGAAAATTGTTTGTTGTGCCATGTTTAGATGTTGTCGTCACACTGGTACGATGTCACGCTACGTCTCTCGCTGACGTGGCCGTCAGATACAGCCCACCCCCCCGGAAATGCAAACCTGACCCTGACCGTTCCAAACCTGACTGTTCTGTACTGTACTGCACCAAACTGTCCCATGATGGAAACACGGCATTATTCACCTGTGCTCCTTCAGATGCTCGTGTACAGTTCATGGCATTAATTGTTGTGAAAAAAAAGGACCTTTTTAGTCCCAGCGTGATATGCCACAAGGAAAAAACACATGAGACTTCTTTAATGTCTGTTGACATGTGAAAAGAAACAAAACAAATTGAAAAAAGCTCAGATTTTACAGGATGTCAGTGGCGTGGTTTGCAAATGTTTCACCTGCCATGTTCCTCACAGCGAATGATGATGATGTAAATACGTCACGCAGAGATAGGGCTGAAGAATTAAACTACACTATACTGTATATCACAATATATTTGTGAATATCAATATGACAAAGGTCTTATTACATGAATCCAAAGTGCAAACATAACACATATTTGCTAATGCGCGTAATTAAACGACAAAGATTACTGAAGTGCTTGTTGTTTTCTGTCTATATGATAATGTTTATGTCTATGTTGAAACATTCTCAACAGATGGTGTTTATTCCCATTATTTTTTTCTTTTAAATGCTGCACTTAATGACCTCTGACCCCTCTGACGAGACACTCATCTGCCCTTAGGTCAATTTTGAGTTTGAGACGCTAGATTGTTTAATGACACTGTCAAAGAAAATTGCAATATTGAAAAACAAAGTATTTTATTCTATTTAGAAAAAAAAACAAAAAAAAAACAGGAAACATCCCTTAAGTGCAATAGGAAACAAAGAGTTTCAGCATCAGTCGCTCTTAACACCTAAGTCAAACTCTTTTTTATGATTTAAGGACTGTTATTACTTCAGTGCACTCGTGTGGTGCATATTATTAAGGGAAATGTGTTTAATCAAATTTAATTAAATTAAGTGACACAAAGAGAATAAGTCCAGAACAGGAAGAGTACAGTCTGTTTTAATGAAGATGTGCAGTCTGCTGTATACGCAGCTAATCTGAAAATTAGACTCTGGTGTGTAGCTGGGAATAATGTGTCATGTTTTTGAATATTAGTCATATTTAAATAACTCCATAAACGCCAACAAGTTACTTTCTAACAATTGTTATTGTTTAGTTAGTGAATCTATTGTATATTCCAATGAATATTTTGGTATTTTATGACTCTGAAAATGTCTGTAACCCTGAGACTTTAATAAAGGTTACAGTAACGATGTATTTGACAGTGACAGAGACAAAGATAAGTTTGAGGACTTGCAACCATTACTGATTCTACTGTAAAATCATTGTTTTTCTTTCCCCCACTCACTAAATCCAGCGGCGCTCTCTCCCTGCTCTAAAAAGAAGGAGATTTCCTCTGCTGCTCTTTTGCCGAAGTCTCTTCAGATTATTTTTCGACTTGAAGGGGAAATTTGATTTGGAAATTGTTCCTTATCCAATTTGAGGGTCAGAGCTGAGGGGGACAGAAGTTGTTGTAATGCTGTCCAGATTGTTCAGCAGCGTCTTCGGGCATGAGTCGTGGCTGTGGACTGTAATTACAATTTGACTGAACTCAACTTTGCTGTACAATTTTTATTTATTTTTTGTCTTAACTGAAAACGAGGCAGTTATGAAAACAAAGCTGTCATCAATGAACGGGACATAAGTCAGAGTCTGACCTCTGACCTCTGATCATCGCGCGGCGTCTGTGTGAACAGTGTCTCGCCTTCCTTCTGACACTTTGACGCGTTCACTTCCTTTGTAAGAGCTGGCATTTCACCGGCAGACCTCCTACAGTAAAGCCCACCAAAAAGTTGCAGATTACCATTTTTCTGTGAGACAGAATTGCTTTCACGTTATTTTTTTATTTATTTTTGGGGTGGGGGCAGGGGGTGACATTTCCGTCCTCATGCATCATTTATGTGCCTCCCAGAAAACACAGGATGGGGAAAAAGGGAGACGGAGAAGATGAAATTATAAAATAGTAGCCCGTGTGTGTGTGTGTGTGTGTGTGTGTGTACCACTCCTGTCTGATTATATCTGTATTGCATTGCATCACCGTGTCTATGTGTCTGTGTGTGTGTGTGTGTGTGTGTGTGTCACGTAGCCGGGAGATAAAGGGAGGGGAAGAGAGGGGGAGACGTTCCTGTTACATGGGAGAATGTCACAAATGTCGCTCACATGGATGAGAAACAGTGGGACATTCCAGGCAGCGTCGCAGGTCCGGGGGATAATTCCGCCTTTCAACTGCTGCCCATTTATTTCATAACTGCACCACTGTCATCTCAGCCTGGTCCAGATGAAACGCATCGTTGTGTAAAGAAATTGAAATGGAAAATCCGTCTGGACTCAGCAGGATTGGGGGGCGGGGGATGCAGAGCAGAGGTTGGGGGGCGGGCGGGGGTATTTATCTATGACTCAATGGCACTTCACCGGGATAAGATCTAATTCTAGGAGGAAAAAAAAGGTCTTTATGTGGCCACCTGCTGTCGTCAGCTTTGTCCCGGGATCACAAGTTGTTCTGGGTGACCGGTCTCAGGACACGGCCAGAGGAATGCACTCAGCTCCCCGCTGACATTTAGATCTCTTCATTTTCTCTTTCATTTAGGCCGGAGCTGTGCGGCTGCAGAGGATGGAGGGGTGTGGAAGGATGGAGGGCCCTGGCCATAGGGAGGGTTTCTGAACAATATAAGCACCAGGCATACTCTTAACTAAGAAACACTATATATGTATGTATGTATATATATATATATATATATATATATATATATATATATATATATATATATATATATATGTTTTACATGATTTCTTTTACTCAACAAAAAACACAACAAATTTCTTTTCCCAGAGAAAATCTAACCCGTTCTCATGCCGACAGCGTCATATAGGCTACCACCGCTCTGTATATATACGCACAAGGTATCCTTCAGCATCTGAAAGAGGCACACGGGGCTTTTAATTGACTCTAATGTGAATCCACTGTCGCTCAGAGCAGAGGGTTAGGTTAAAGTTTGGGGCAAGACAAAGACTGAAGATTTAGGATTAGGATAAATACCCAGATTAGGATTAGTGGATATCCACTGCTGACTCACACTCAGACAGAGTTGTATTTTATTGATATCATCAGCATTTCCATGACCCATAATAACTCATAAATTTGTGTTTGTGACCAAAGAGTTGCCGGTCTGAGTCCCTGCCAGGTCAAGGGCTGGGTTACCCCTGAGCAAGGTACTCAATTCCTCATTGTTGATTGGACACTCTAAGTCAGGGTTTGAAATAACTCAAGGCCTTTGAAAGAGTATTTTTAATTTCTAAATATCAATGGGTCATTGAAAAGGCACAGGTACAGGTAAATATAAAAGGTACAGCGCCACCTACTGTTTCATTTCCTGCATTGCTTGACCTAGTCAGACTAGGCCTACGTGGGACGTGTGCAGAGTCGTGATTACTCGTGGTGTTGTGGAAACTGTCCACTGTCTCTCTCGACGTGAGATTCCATGCAGAACAATGAGTGAGTAACGTAAAGCAAAGAGAGAGCAAACATGACGTGATGTCTGGGAAATGAACATTCCAAGATCTCTGTCTCACCAAAGAAAATTACAGAGACCGACTTGCCCAAGATCCCAAGGACAATCGCTTGTCCAGATGCAGAGTGTGCTGCAAATCAATAAAAGTGGACGCCACGGGCAAAGCCGCTGATGGTCTAAATGTGCCGCCCCGTGCGTCTCGTTCAGATGCGGAAGGATACGATGCTCTCGGGATGAAAACGGCCTGGAAAATCACATTAACCTGCTGAAGTTTCTTTGTAGCCTGTGAAAACAGCTGTATCCCATCTAATATTTACTTGTGCCTAAAGTCAGAATATACTGAGAATATAGTGTATATGTGTGTTGGACAACTGCTGTATAGTGTGATACTGAATCTGTGGACTGGCCCTTTAAGCCACACAGTAACTGGGAGGTAATGTAGTGAAATGAAAAGTATAAAATGTATAAAATGCCATTCTTAAATTATGTCTTAAATAAATGTGCATTTACACCAAACATAACACAATTGGGTACTAAGGGTTTAGGTTGGCCCACTATTAGTTACACCCTTCATCATGCTGTTAGTATTGGCTCCTCCTGCTGCTGTGTGTCAGGACAATTTCTCATTTATAGGAGGTAACAACCTGACACTGAGCTCAACTGAGCATTTGCTTCAGACTAGAGAGAAAAATCATGATGTGAAAACTATTGTCAAAAATTGAGGAAAAACAAAATATTGTAAAGAAAGTAAAATAAGCCCCATTTCATGGAAGGCAAGTTTTGCAATATATAAATAACCACATTTTAACTTTGTCTAACTTTGACTGTAAGGTATTACAAGACAAAAAAAACATGAAATCTCAACTGCTCCTACTGTGAGTGTTCACTACTGGTATAAATTATGAGTATAAAGTCAGCTTATTAAAGCACTTCATCAACTTTGTTAAATTGTGGCCAGTTTTGTCTACTTTTGGGCCTTTTTCCCCGTTACAGTCTGAAACTGGTTAGATTTACGAGCTAGTTTTAAATATTCTAGCCAAGCAAAGATGTTTCACCTCATTGGCAGATTCTTTCCCTGAAAGCAATAACATTTAAATCAATTTAAGAACATGTTTAGTGGAGCTGTTTTTGGGTGTGTTGAAATAGCGAAACATTCATGTGATGTGATGTTGCACGAGCCAATCAGAAATGAGATTCCTTCAACTCCCTATTGCTGTGTATTTGCACTGTGAGTGAGCAGAAGGACAAGGTGAGGCAGAGCGTGAGAGAGGAAGTTGTACTGCTTTATGTACGTGTGTGACTTGATTCTTGCAGTTATTGCGCTTTACCATGACTGTAGTTGGATCTCTAGTATTAGCAAGGGCTGTTAAGTGACTTAAGAGTGCACGGTTCACCATCTACCCAGGTTGTTGTTGTTGTTGTTGTTGTTATCATGCAACTTTTATCGCTTCACTCCATCTTTAATCTCCTCTATCAGTGGGACATTACAGCCATTCAAAGTTCACTGTCAAAGTATGCAGGAGAGGGTGGGGTCATCACTGCAAGCCTGCTAGTTAACAGTTAACCTAAGATAATGGCACATGGAATTTTAACGTTTCTAAACTAGTTTTTTGCGACTTCTTAACTGAAACATGTGAATTTGGGGCGTGGCGTCCCTCCTCAGTTCCGAGTTCCAAGTAACAAATGTTCAAATGTTCACTGCAATAAATGAAAAAATAGTTCAATGTGACAGTTTTCAAAGTGACAATAAATAAAACAAAAATGTAAAAGGGAAAAACAAACTAATGAAGGAGGGAAAAGCAAAAGAAAAACTCAAACAGAAGAATAACTTTTACCACGGGGCAAAAACACATGGTACAAGAACAGTGACCATGGTAACAGAATAAAAGTGAACAAAGTAAACTGAAACAAATTTATCCTACAGAGATATCGGGGAGTAGAGAGACTAAATACAGCAGGAAGACAGGGATAATAAGACACAGGTGAAAGACATTAAGGTGGGGCAGACAATCAAACAGAAAGACGAGACGGGAAATCAAACTTGAAATGCGACCAAAGGAAAAACTACACAGTAAAACAGGAAACAAGCAACAGAAACGCAGACTCAAAACACTTAATACCCGAGGTTAAAGGGAAAGAACAAAAAGTCCAAAGACAATTATCCAAACAAAATCCAGGGGTCATGACAGATTTGTACAGAGCAGCTGTACACGCTACGCTAGCATTAGTCACTCACGCCGCCTCCAACTGTTAAACTGACTAAATCTATTCTCTCTGTTTTTGGTCAGACTAAGACTAAGAGATTAAAGCCCACATAGACCGGAAGCTCCAATTAACGCTGCGTTAGTGTGTGTATCTGCGTCATTACCTCGTTTATGGAACCCTAAAGTTTCAGAACAAACAGTTCAGCCACTGCTGAGAAAATAGAGTTTTATTGTTTTCCTGGGCTCTGTGAAGCAGATCGGCACTTCACCACCGTAGCGCCTCCTGGTGCGGGCACTAGTCCGGGCACATCCGGTTGCGTACATTCAACCACAGTAAAAGAACTACTCTCATTGTAGCTGCTGAGATGCAGAGCATCCACCGTGCCAGAGGGGGAGCTGTGTATCTGAGAGCTGGCCTATCTATTACGTCACTTCCAGGTACCTGGCCAATCACAGGACAGTGGGAAAGCTCTCGTTGGCTGGCCAATCACAACACAGTCCACGTTCTGGGGGTGTGGTTTTGGTCTGAAACAGCGCGGCTGACGAGAGCGTCAGTGAGGAGATATTTTGATCGGCTCGTTTGCAGCGATTAGGAGGTTTTTAACCATGAAAACAAGTTAATATATGTAAGTAGACCTCCATAACTAACATATATGTGTGATACAAGCATTCTATGTCACCTTTAAGTCACGTGTGGTTGTGACGGATGCTTGACATCCGCTGCAGTTGACTTGGTACTATCACAGTAGCATCATTTAACAGCAAAAAGCCATAGCGTAATGGTGCGTTCCATCAGAATTTAGAATTTCCAGGCAGTTTATGCCATTCATAGAAGAGTTCACATACAAAGTTGATGCACATATGCGAATAGACGCATTTTTCCACGTTTGTGACGCGATCCCGCAGCACGGCATTAAATTCCACGTCAACGATAAGAAAACGGCCAATATGGCATTCCATTTGTGTTATCAGTGTTGCTTTCGTCAACGATGACGTTATTATTTCGTTGACGCCCCTTTTATGAGACGGTGACTAAATGAACATGGATCTTTGATGACGAAAACATGACGAGAAGTGTGTGAGTCCGCGGCGAGGTCCGAACGGGGGTTCGCTGTAAACCACCTTTGCCCCGAGCCTTTCCAAGCTGACCTAGAGTCGGTCACGGCACACCACCGGCGGAGGAAATTTCATTTTCACAACTAATGTGTGACACTGTTTTATGACGAAGCAGGCATCAATTTATGAAATAACGTTGTTCATGTTGAAAAGTATAAATATGGAGATAAAAGGTTTCTGCCCAACAGCAATCTCCAAAAATGTGACTAAAACAGACTAAATCTAGACAGGCTGCCAAAAACAACCCTGCACAGGATCTCACTCTTAACTCAGATTTCCAACTCCGCCACACAAACACTTCTCTTTTTACCATTAAAAACACTTCTGTCTTTGTCCGACTAAGCCTTGGCATCACTCCCATTTCCGACTTCCTATGTAAATGGAACGCATCAATCGTCCGAGTTGAGTAAGTGTATTTATTTGTGTTAGTGGGGTGATTGAAAAGTCACTTCATGTTAAGTGTTAATGCACAGTCACGTCTCCACTGACTTCAGTCCTGTTTCAAATAAAAGAAAAACAATCACAAACAGAGCTGTTGTCATTGAATCTACTGGTTGTCATGCAGCTCCTCATTCAGCTCTTTGAGGGGAGGTGTGTGTGTGTGTGTGTGTGTGTGTGTGTGTCCTTGCAGTGAAGTCACATCAGAGCCAAGACAGAACTTTCACCATGAGACACCTTTTTGTTTCCCTCTCTGAAATCTGCTGCTCCTCACGAGGTAATTAATGAGCAGACGTACGGCGCTCTGGTCGCCTCGGGAGCGGCTGAAGGAGAACGGCGCGCTGGCTATTCGTCTTTCCCACGCATGCCGCTACGAGACGGGCTCCGGATAAAGAAGTGAACCCACATAATTCACACAGATGTTGTAGCTGGTAGATACAATCTTGTTGAGTTGACACTGATGTACTGTTATATACACGCTGTATAAGCTAAGGTGACGCCGCCAGCTGATCACAGCCATAAAAAGACAAAAATAATACAGAGTACGCTCCGAGGAAATATGAGGCCTGTAAACAAAAATAGATATGTGACAAGTGTTTGTTTTTTGACCTGTTCTTAACACACACACACACACACACACACACACACACAACCAAAAACAAATTGCATGCTTTTTTAAAACTTTGACTTTTTACGTCAGGCTGCTGACAATATAGGAACAGGTATAAAATAAAGATATACAGTTATACAAGTATGAGTTATATATTTATTAACATTAATGTTCAATGATTCATAAAAAATATTACATTTTTACAACCGCGTCTAATGTTACTCATATATCAGAAGATTCTAAACAAGTTTTGGAATGGAGTTTTAAAATATGGTCAGACTCTTGGTACTACAATTAGTTTTTGCCAATACTTCTACATCACGTATGATTTTAAATTTCTACATCTCTGGTTCCTTCTGTGTTGCCATATCATCTCCCTCCATTTCATATGTTTTTATATGCAATTTGCTTAATGTAATGTAATGTTGTTTGAATTGTCACTTATCAATGTCCTACCTTCTTTTATTGATCTTTACCAATGTATGAATAGTTTGAGTGCAAAAACAGACTTATGGTAAAACTAAATACACAAAGCATATATGAAATAAAACAGCTACATATATCCTGCATTCAACAGGTGTTATAAATGATATAAATCATTAATAGCTCATAATTAATAGCTTAAATATCAATCTCTAGCTAAACTAATCTTAATTTTTGGACTAAAAACTCTAACAAAAATATTCCCCCTGCTGTATTTCTCATGACGTAATCTTTCGAATGACAAAGATGATGTAGTTTGATTGAAAATCATTTTGAAATTAGGAGGTGATTCAGTTTTTTTCCAAAAAAGCAAAATGTGATTTTGTGACTTTTTGTTTGATCTAAATGAAAACTGGAAATATAATTAACAAATAGAGACGGGGATTTGAATCAAAGTTCACCTGTAAAATTGATTTAGTAACAGAATGAACTGAATTCCAAATTGCCACAGTGCCAACGTATGTATAAATGTTCCTTAAATATGGTGAATTAGAAATTAGAAATGGTATGCATCTTTACAGGTGTGAGGAAGAATTTGTAACTTTCAGTTTGTTGCTATTAAATAGTGTATTCTTTAGATTATTGATAGATCCATTGATAGAATTTTTATTAAATCCATAAAATGGTAAAAACAAACGTCTAGTTAAAATAATTTGATGTGTTCTGCAAACAGAGAAAAAACAACAGCTTTAAATTCATGGCAACATTAGGAAGGGAAACAGAGAAGGTTCTCACGTTTTACCAAGTTAGAATCAATGAATGTGTTGATGCGATAATTTAAAGTGACAATTTCAGTCGGGTGATATTAAAAAATAAATAAAAATTAACCTGCTTCAAAATCTTATCCCAGTTATTTTCTTTGTACTCTGTACATATATATATATATATATATATATATGTATACATATATATATATGTATATACATATGTATATATATATATATATATATATATATATACATATGTGTATATACATATATATATAGATAGATAGATAGATAGATATATATAGTGACCTAAAAAATTTTGTTTGTTCAAATTCCACAAATGAAAAATTGGCCCAAAATGGCAGCTTGATCCAAAATGGCTGCCTTCCTGTTGGGTTTAGGTGATAGGACCAAGAGACTTTTTTGTCGATCTGACCCTGAGAGACGTGTGTGCAAGTGTGTTTATTTTAAATTCTCCAGCGAGTGCTGTTGAGCCGTCGTGGTAAGATTCCAGTAAACAACATGATATTGTAGTGAAGGCAGCGTTCACTCGGAGAAATGGCAATTAATAAACCATGATTAATCGCTAGCAGAGTTTGGAGAGTCCTTTAGATCAGCTGACTATGTGAACATTGCCTACGGGCAATTTAGAATGTATTATGAATACAATTTCAAGTAATATGAGGGTGGAGTAATACTGGGGGTGGAGTGGCTCAGTGGTTAAGACCCTACCTTGTGTACCAAAGACATCATGGTCGCAAGTTCGATTCCACCCCTGGCTAATTGTACTTGATTCCATTGTAAGTCGCTTTGGATAAAAGCGTCTGCTAAATGACATGTAATGTAATGTAATGTAATGTAATGAATAAATTAAATATGTAGCAGGTCTTATGCTGCTTAGAAACCACACTTAACTCAGGTCAGACTTATTAGGCCTAATTAGCATTTCTAATTTCTGGGGAACTTGCAGGGACATTATGAGTCGTTGTTCGTAACAAAAATGAAACGATATCAGAGTTCATCTGCAGTATACAGTGCTGCGTAAATGTCACGGCAAAATGACATCAATCACAACAAAATAATCTCACCTCAAGGCTCACTCAGTGGCCGTTGCCGAGTTTTAAGCTGCATCACATGGTCCTCATCTGCGTCTGAGACGACTAAATCGCTGTGGATGATAGATGCTGAAACTTCCCATGATTCCGAGCACCTGCAGGTACATCTGTGTTGGTTTAAAGGCCGAGGTTAAGAGTTCATTGTCATCCTTGGAAACAGCAGCGGCTTCGGGAGCCGTGTCACACAAGACTCAATCTGCTCCTCGCTGCATGACGTTGCGTTTCGGTGCCACTCTTAATCAGCTTTTTGTCTTAAAGGGATAGTTCTGTATTTTTGGGAATGTGGTTGTATGAGGTACTGACACTGAGAGAGCACTGACCGAGCTCAGAGCCAGGCTCGGGTGCCAGCAGAAACGCATCAAAAACAGATTTAACCCACTGAACCAAAGGCTCACCTCATAAAATCTACAAAAGCTTAAGTCTATAATATCTTAAGCATATGTTTCCTGTTTTTATCTCATCATTACACAACCTTTTTCTGACTGAAGCTGAAGTTTGACTCGCTTTTATTAAAACACTTCCTCCCCGCACCAAATTCCACTGAGAAAATCAGCACTTTTACATGGAGACGCACAGACATTGTTGATTCACTGCTGCCTCCATCAGTTATGTTGAAATGTGTTATTTTGTGACTCCTGTGTTTAAAAACCTTGGTTCATATTTACCTGAATGACACGACGCAGCGGCACTCCAGCAGCTCCTGTGTCCTCGCAGGCTAAAAACGCTGATTTTCCTGATGGCACAGGGAAGTGATTTTGGTTTACAACGTGGAACAAACATTTAAAGAGTAGAAATATTTCCACTTTTAGGATTGTCAATGATACTTCCCTTCTTTTTAGGTGTAAATACGTGCACATATGTATATGGTCATATGTAAACGAGTGGAAGGAGATAAGATCTTACTGATTTGCATATATAGAATCGTTACTTGTTTTACCTTTTAACCGGCTGGCTGTTTGGCGTGGGCATCCATATGTGACTGTTTATTGTGTTCATCTCAAAGTCTCCTCTTTCACTGCACTGGAACAGAGAGGTGTTTCTTTGGGAGCAGAGGCAGCGGCCTGCAGCCGTGGCCCTGTGCCGGGATCGCCTTACCCCATACAGCTCGGCTTTGTTATCGGATCTCCCGGACTGAAGGACACGGTGCATCATCTAACCTGCCTTAATGCATGCAAGATGTCCAATCAGCTCTGCGTTTGGTCATTATGGCCTGTGCCAGGCCTCCTTCCTGCAGGGCCGTCACGGCGGCCGGACCCAGGAGACTCTGCTGATGATCTCAGGAGCGGATTCTCTGGTTCTCCCCCTCTAACATAAGGGTCCTGCAGCAGGATTTATTTATGCTGGAGGGAAACCTGCACAGACGTGGGTGCCCACCATACATCAA
This sequence comes from Solea senegalensis, assembly GCF_019176455.1. Lineage (NCBI taxonomy): Eukaryota > Metazoa > Chordata > Actinopteri > Pleuronectiformes > Soleidae > Solea > Solea senegalensis. The sequence continues at coordinate 1,256,985 of NC_058037.1, forward strand.
ACACGTAGAATATCCCGCTGACTCTGATATCTCAGTCGATACTGAATCAGCCGGCCGTGGAAGGTGATACCTTCTGGATTCTTCACGGACTCAGACGCTGCTCGACATTCAGCGGAGACAGAGAAAACCCAGAGGGTCTGATCATGTATGACCTGATCTTTTCTTTTCTTATTGTTACACAAAAACGCTGTGTTTGCACTTATATATTTGACACAAATCTGAATTTTAAACAGAGAGGTGTTAAAATAAAAACTGTATTTTAAGCATCGGGATGACCTGAAAAGTGAAATGAAAATTCTCTTCATTCTAATAAAAATAAAACAATTGTTTTTTTGTGTGTGTTTAAAAAAGAATCAGGAGGTTCTGCTGTAACCCTGTCTTATTTTGTCTAGCACATTATTCTACAGCTGTTATGTATTTGAACACATTGCTTAGTATAAAAAATATACCTTTTTCCTTAAAAAAACAAAACATTTATCTGTGTATGTGTTGTTTAATTATTACTGAGTGTACTGATGAGTGCAGTGGTGTCAATAATGACAGTAATAGTATTGTTTTGTAGAAATAAATCAATGAAAGTAAAACCTATTGTACTTTTTTGTGTATAACTTTAATACTGTATATCCATGTGTATATTTACGGTTAGTGTTTCTAGATAGATAGATAGATGGAGAGAGAGACAGAGAGAGAGAGACAGACAGACTGACAGACAGATAGATTATAAAGTATTATAAACAAGTGTCCAAAATATAAGGAATAAGTCATTAAAAGGTTGAATTTAACCACATGTACAATCAAAGTCAACAACACTGAATTCTGACAGGAGCGTCTCATTATTTCAGCGTCATACAACATGGCACAATTCTCCACAGTGGAATTAATGAAGGATTAAATTATTATGTCTTAAATTGGTGGCACAGTTGCTACATATCATTACACACATTTGATAAATTGCACACAGAAGATTACAGACATTTCCAGATGAACACTTTGTTTTGTTTTGGTTTTATAACCAATACAACCAGTGTGATTCATAAAAGTTATATTTATAAAATAAATGATGGCCACATGTGAACATTGTTTGTTTGTTTTTAGAGGGGAAATTTTAAATAAATTAAAAAGAGAAATCTGAGAAAATCTGACAACACAATATTCAGAATTCTGAGAAAAAGTTAGACGTCGAAAAAAGTCAAAAATTCTTGAAGTCAGAATTCTGAGGGGAAAAAAGCAGAAAGAGGTTAAAGTAAGAAATTAAGAATTTTTTATCTGAGAATTCTCGTTTTTTTATTGTGACCCTAATCTGCTTCCATATTTAGATGTGAAAATGTATGTGTATTATTTATTAACCTTTATTCGCTGCTGTAACAATGTCAATGTCCCTGTTGTGGGACTAAGAAAGGATTATGTTATCTTACAGAAGAAAGTATCTGTACCATTTGAGTGGTTGTTGATGGATGATGTGTGAACACTGACAGACAGACAGTCAGACAGACATGTTCTACCAGTATCTCCCTGCCACACCTGCAGAACTCCCTCTGCTTTACTCTCTTTGCAGAGCTGAATAGAAGAGTTGTCATGAGCACTGCACTCACTGTCACAAGCAAATTCCTCTCTTCATGTGCAGCTGGTGTTTCGTTTGGCAGAAATGAAAAATAAAATAAATAGATTGTATGAATTGTTTTTTGTGTTTTGTTTTGTTTTTCAGGGTCAGCTCTGTGGAGTCATTCTGTTTTCACAGTAGCCCACGATGGACAAACTTAACATGTCAACTGAAGGCTACATAGGTTCAACAACACATTTAGAAGGGCAGAGTGAGGTCAGTGATAATCAGCTGCAACAGGCAAGTTTACACACTGTACCTTTGACTTTCTCTTTTATTGTACAGCTACTCCACAATAAAACATGCACGTCTCTTTATATTTGTCTTTAGTTTTGGTTGTTTTAATATGTTTTTTAGTTTGTAGTATTTTGTAGTTGACAAAAAATTGTTAAAGTTTGAGTAAAGAAAGAAAGAAAGAAAGAAAGAAAGAAAGAAAGGAAGAACTATTGTTTCATTCACAGCTTGATGGGAAAAAGAGCCAAGAGGGAGTGCAGAAGTGTCCTTGTGAAAGGTTATTGTGGAATAATTAATCAATAGTCATAAAAAAATCTAGCCTACTGTGCCTGTAAATGTAATACAAACTGTTATTTAAAAAAAAATAAAAATAAAAACAATGCTTTCCTTAATCCATCATTAGAAGTCCGGATTTTGAAGAAAAACCATTGACTTTTGTGGATAATCAATATGCACATGTAGTTTCAGGCTATGTTACAATCAATCTGTGCATCACTAATGTTTAAGTGAAGTGCCACCTTTTCTATACATCGTCCATGAAGGGCTTTAAAAAAGAGCATTTGTCTAGAAGAATAAAAGAGAGTAAATTGCCACTTTATTAGGTACACTAAGCCAGCTGTTTGTTAACACATGGCATCGACTCAGTGCGGTATAGACTTGTTAAAAATGAGCTTCTGAAATTCAAACCACTCATCAGTTTTGGTCTTTGAACGTAACGTGGTTGTTTTCAGCAACTGCTGATTCACTCCTCCCACTTTATAGGTGTCATGTGTACCTAATAAAATGGCTGGTGAGCGTAGAAAAGGCTTTAAGACGAACATCTAGTCGGGTCAAGAGGGTGCAGACAAGCAAACAAAGCAAATATTCAGTGGTGGTGGACAATAAAGATATTTGTGACGATGGATATTTCACAGAATCTAAAAATAAAAGTGTCTGTGTTGATTTTTTTAATGCAAAAAAACGTATTACTTACAAAAACATACATAAATGACTCTATTAGAACTTGATATTACGTGGTGGGCCACCTGGAATTGATTAGAGGGCCAATGTGGCCCGTGGGCCGCAGGTTTGAGACCTCTGCTTTAAGGCAATTAGTAAAGAGAATTGGGCAGCCCATGGCCAAGTAGAAGGGGATTGGACTTGTAACCAGAAGATCACAGAACAGGTCATGGGGCTGGAGTGCCCCTGAGCAAGGTGCCTGACCCCCATATCTCCCAGTCTGTGTGTGTGTGTGTACAAAGGAAGGATTAAAATCACTTATTCTTAAAAAAACTAATTAGATTTGTTGTAAAAAACAAACAAACAGAAGATTCTAAAGCCTTGGTGACCATGACATGACTGATCATTCAGCAGTGGTTTAAAACACACACTGCTCCTTTACATTCATGCATACACTGAGACACCGAGGAGTAATGATAAGAATAAAATACAGTGACACTTCCTGATAGCAGTGGGAAGCTCTTCTCACTCAGGAGAGGAGTCATGATTTACAAGCACACACACACACACACACACACACACACACACACAGTCGCACACCTACTGTGGACGTGTATCATTTCCCCCCAAATGTCTTTGCAATGTGTCGGCAGCTCAGAATAAAATATCCGTCCACAATGACAGTGTTGTCTGCACCCGGCGCTGCAGACCCACTTCTGCATCAAATAGATATTTTTTCACTTTCCCCACAGCTACTTATTTCTTTCCCTCCTTTTTTTTTCTCCTCAGGAACTGATTTGAATATTATAGATGGAGCGATCTGTCCTTTTCAGCACAGGAAGAGGGGGGGGAAAAAAACTGCCACTGGGAACAGAAACACAAACTGGGAGTTATATGTCCTTTAACCAGCAGGTAATCTGAAGCAGTAGCTTTTTCAAGACCTTGAAAAACAAAGTAGTGGAGGGATGGCATGGCAAGTGGAAGAATCAGCCCCACACACACACACACACACACACACACACACCCTCTCCATGTGATTATGGAGTGAAGTAGACCATCAACACAACACACAGCTCTCCCTCAGTCAGGTTTGCTGCCACATCAATCACCTGGTTTCTGTCCAAACCAAATATGAGAATACAGAATACCGTCAAATTACGGTTTGTTTTTGAACTCCGCCGAGCACATTCGCCTGTTTCTGCAGCCAAGACGCCGGGTGCTCAGATCCGCTTGGGTGTGTTGGGTTACACGCATGGTCTTTTTGGAGCTCCGCTGCCTCCACCGTAATCTGCCTAATGCCTCTGGCTTCCTGTCATGTTATTAATTAATAACATGACAGGGGGGGGGGAGAAAAAAGAATGAAAGCGAGCGGTGGGTTTGTTTTTTTGTTCTGCATACACACTTCTGCCACGTGGTGATGTCACCGGCCGGCAATTTCACGCAGGTGTTGCTGCCTGTCGTGTGAATCATTAGGTGAAAGGGTGAGGTCAACAAAGGTAGAAGGGGGGAAAAAAAGACAAGAAACTACTGCAGGTGGCGTCTAGTTTTGTTTGTCCAACTTTTTCAGACGTGTGTTTCTGGGATTTTCCACACTCCAATTCACCAGAGGAAATGAATATGGCATTAAAAATGAAACAGGAAGCTTGTTTTTATTTGTTTTTCTCCTTCTCTTGTGTGACACACAAAAAACAAACAGGCTAAATTTAGGTTCATATTTGTCAGTGACCTTCACCTGACGTAAATGTACGATGTCACGTAATTCTGTGCATGATTTGATCTTTTTTACACCTCACATCAATCGACAAATGATTACAATTCCATTTAATTTACAGACTAAGCCCCCTAGTGTCCAAAGCAGGGAAAGCATTTCTGTACAGGAGAGATAAAACCTGATAAAAGTGATTTGTATATTTGTAAGATTGTTGGATAAATCACAATGTTTAAGTCTATTATATCCACTGACACAAATGAATGAATGCAGGCTATATAAATGTAATAAACTTTGATCTGTCTATTGATTTTTAATTATGTTTAATTAAGCTAGCGTCAGTGTGGGACACAGCCAACTGCTGGCCCTTGGAGGTATTGCAGGTGAGGGTTATAAAAATGATCTTATTTACCAAATTTATTGACGAAACGTTGAAGAAAAAAATCCCTGTGTTCATTTTCTTTGTCATAACTTTGTTTCTCACACTTTCATGACGCCGCATATGTTGATTATGCTGTTAATTAAAAACAAACAACAACACGGACACAATGTGTTAAACTGGTTGAATAAGTTGTGATTTAACTACACAATTACACAGTTTGACTTTAATGACTTGAACCAAACAATAGAATTTAATTAAAGAGCCCTTTTAGCCCATTAGTTTTTATGCTAACTCACAAATGGAAACGAGACCATAACGTCCTCACCGATAATCACCGTAACAACAACTTTAACATGTCCCGAAATGGCAACACAAGACTAACATCACACACAATAATTGAGCTAACACACATTATTCAGTAATGGGATTATAAGATATGCACACATTCTACAAACACAGTGTTTGTACATCCTTGTGTTTGCAGCCGCTGTGACCTGAACCCACTGAAAACATGATCAACACACATTATAACAGCAGCACTTCTGTTGTGTTGCATTCTCTAACACAACAAACATCACGGGAACAACAATCTGCACCATGAAAAAACACTTCAATAAGATTTTCTACTTTCTACTTTGCCACTGAGTTAACACAGAGCATTTAGGCTGCGTTTGTCCATTACCATGTTAAAATGTGTATACAGCGGCTATAAGAATGTGCAATAACGTCTTATATCCTTTCTTCAGCACAACCTACAGGCAATCTGATGAGAAAGACTTGTTTTCATAACAACATGTAAACACACCTGAGCAAAAAGGACTAAGAAAAAGTTTTAATCGCATTGAATTTGTGAAATGTGGAAATACGTCAACGTTTAAAGGTTTTTTATTTTGTTTGTGGCTCATTTTTATGAACAAAAATAAAAGTAAAATGGTCTATTGCACAATTATCCTTCCTCGTTTTTTTTTAAAGTGATATAAAATGATTCATAACTTTGACTCAACAACGCTTAAGAAGAGGAAAAACACATTTAGTAAAGCCCGTTTAAATTGAACATGCAACATCTGTTGTTCATGTACAACTGCAGTGTTGATGTCTTCATTTTAAATTCTTAAAACAGTATTTTAATAACTGCCAGATATTGGAAGTTATTCTGAAAAAAAAAAATGGACAAAAGCATTTAGTTTCAGGACATTCTCAAGTCCAGGTGGACATTTTGAGGGTTAGTTGTTAAAGGGTTAAAAACTGGGAGAAGGATAATTGTGTTCATAAAAATGAGCCAGTATTTCCAGATTTCTTTTACTCTCAGGTGTGTTTATATAGTTATGAAAAAAAATCTTTTTCATCAGATTGTGCTGAAAAAAAACTCTATATTACACATTCTTATAGCCTCTGTATATACGTTATTATGCCTAAATGCTCTGTGAGCTCTGAGAAAACAAGGACATAAGATAACACATGACGTCTCTCTGTGAGCCTGCAGCTTCCTTTTTTTCCTCCTTGAGTGAAAGTGTCACCAGGCATGGATTTCCCTTGAAGACCCTGTGTGTGTGTGTGTGTGTGTGTGAACAGGTTGCAGTTTGTTATCAGTCATGTACACTCCTCAGTTCCTCGTTTGTTGACGCTAAATCACAGTGTGACTTGTCGCACCTGAGCTTCAAGGAGATCCTGTTACCTTTTTCTTTTTTCTCGCTTTTTTCCCCTCAAAAGAGCTGACGCGACTTTAATGAGCAGCTTTTGTTTGGCGAGAGTCTGCGTGTGTGCTATCACTGAGGTGGAGGGGTGTGTGTGTGTGTGCGGGGTGGGAGGGACAGGGCATGCCCTCCAATATTTCAGAGAGTGGAAGTGGGAGTGGGGAAGGGAGGGGAAGGGGAGGGGAGGGCTTGCTTTCAAAGGAGCAACAGGCTTTAAAGTCAACAACGCAGCTGTGTTTACACAAATGCCTTCAGAAGTGAGGGTCAGCGGCCGAGGCGGTGGAGGCCGGGACATGGACACGATGAGGTAATAACAGACGCTGACCGCCTCCCCTCCTCACCCCTCATTTCGAATGCAATACGAGCAGAAGACGAAAGTGAAGAAGAAAGGGAAGAGGAAACAATGAACCCACTCACCTCAGGTTTCTCCGAGGTCCTCGAGGCGTTTGCTCCAATCATTGTCGCGTTGAGTGAATAATGGACGACAAACCCAAACAACATGGTGCACCGGTGGAGACCAGGTCTGACCAGCTCTGGTTGTTGTTTTTTTAAAATAAATACACACCTGTGATTATGGAGTGTAAGAACTTCCTGCGAGTCTCACTTTAACGTGAAGGATGGAATAAACTTGTGAGATGTTTGTGAGTGAGACAACAACATGCTTCAAATGCAGGGAACTCAAAGTGAGGAAGACAGGTGGGAAGACTGTGTCTGTCATTGTTAAGTTTTTTGATTCTTAGCATCAGAGTTTTCATGATACAAAAACAGAAAAACTTGTATTTTCATAACAATTCACCACAAACACACACTATACACAGTTAAGGACTGAAAAGGTGCTGATGAAGGATTTGCTCTTTCTCTCTATCCGTCCATCAATCTGTCCATCTACTGTATATCAGCTATGACATTGACATTGTCAACAGGCAGTTACATTAAAGACCAGTCATCACACAGAGCAGTGGCCCAGGGCAATTCTGCCTCAATATTTGTAAATGAAATCAAACTAAATTAAATGTATATATATATATAAATGTTCAGTATGGGCCTGGTAGCAGGGATATGTAAGGAAACAAACAACAACACACGTCTTAAGAAACATAGAATTCCATCCAATGGATCGATATGGATCACTTTGAAGGGCAAATGTTCAAATTTGAAGGTAAGTCAGGATTCCTTTAGATAACTCTGTGGTTAAAGGTCCAGTGTGTAACTCTACTCAGGTTCCTCGCAGCAAACCTTTCAAGAACTTCCATTAACCAGTTAAGCATGATCCAAATCTTAGCCCTAATGCTCAGAATGTAGGTTTTGCCTCATGAGGACCAGGTTTTGGGTCTCCATGAGGACTACTGGTCCTGGCAAAGTCAGTGTTTATGCCACAACAGGTGCTAAAGAGGTGACACGTGCACATTTTAGTGGGGACCAAAGCAGGTAAAAGCCCCTTTTCATTAGTGCGTGTTCAGAATATTCATGTGAATGTTCTCATTTGAAACCACTTGTTGAAACATTTTTCTTCTTCTTTACTCAATCCCTTCATCTTTAGCAAATATTAAATAAAGCTACAGAGCTGCTGTGTGTTTTGAACAGAACAGAATTATTATTATTATTATTTTTTTTTTTAGAAAACTTCTTTGTATCTCTTCAAAATCAGTTTTCAAAAACAACACGTGACTGTGCTTTGAGATCATTTACATATGAAAACTGTTCAGAGCTCAAATGACTTTGTTTCCACCTCAGCAAACGTGTATTCCTATTTACAGCATCGTTCGGTTGCAGCTAAGCTTTAGTGAAGCTTTATTAAACGTTGGACTCCGTGTGAAATGTGTTTTATTGACAGTCGTTACTCAATGGTCAGTCCCGCTTTTTTTTATTACTGTTCCTCTTAATCAAACTCCACATTTTTACACCACAGCAACCGACTTTAAAGCGACATCTGTGTTGTTGTTTTTTTGAAAGAGCAGAAACGGCGCGAGCGAGCGACGCTTTCATGTTACGCCGCTGAATTAGCTCTGCTGTCAACGCGCTGATTTTACAGTACAGAAAACAAAGAGGGAGAAAAACGTTGGAGCGCAGCCATGTTAAACACACAGTCGTAGCATGAGACCGTATGGAAACAAGTGTAGAAGCGGTTTGATCATGTGTCCCTCTAATCTGATGTGCATCTGTGTGAGAGTCTGCACGCTGACAGCTCCCATGTGTTTTAAATGAATCAAATATTCTATCAACACGAGTTTCAGCCCGGGCTCCCACACAAACGCTGCTATTTTTGTTTTCTGTAAAAGATTGGTACAAGCTGTATCTTTCTGTTTTTCATTTTATTAATTCATTCCTTTTTTTGGAGTGGAAAAACAGTCCAGGAAATGTTTGATTTTAACGTTTTGGTGAACTCTTTCATACATTTCTCAAATAAAATCAATTAATTGGACTTTATTTAACATATAAAGCACCTTTCATACACAGCAATGCAACTCAGACTGCTGGATGAAAACATTACACTCACACATCGACCATCCCAGCATGATTAACAAGTATTTAACATAAAACAGAGATGAGGGAGTGAGGAAAGTGAGGAAAGGTTAACATGGATCACAGTCAGCCAAGAGGGAAAACTCCAGAGACTAAAAACTGATGAACTCAGAAGAGATAAACAAACGATATTTATCTGATATGGCTCCAGTTAAAAGGGCTTGCTGGTGTCAACTAAAATAAAATAGATAAATGAAGAAAGTCAAATAAATAGTTCAGATAAAATGTCTGAAGTTCATTTGAAAGTCATGGTTAAAAATGTAAAGTTTGCTGTTGTTTGTGACGTCTGCAAAGCAACAGATCGCAGTTCACGACCAGGTCAATATCTCAGTGTGTTTGAAGGCTGTTTTCAGTTTTAACCGAGCAACTGTTGCTATTTTCAGAATGATGATAAAAAAAAGAACAACAGGTTCTTTTTGTGCTTGAATCTTTATTTAATCGTAATCACTTTGCACAGCAGCCATTTTCAACAAGTCACGGCAGGAAAAGCAAAGACATGAATGTATTCATTTATTGATGGCTGAGTTCCATTTAGTTTGTGCAGTTTCATGCTGTCCTGACTTACATGAACTGAGCAGAAGCATGTGATCAGTAACACCTAATCACCTCATTTTTCATTTATGATCGAGTTTATTAAATGAGCGCCGTGCACGTTAAACAGATAAGTCTTTAGTCAGGTGAGGTCACATAAAGCAAACTGTTGCACATCACACAAATAACTCAAGAGCACGTCAGGGTTATCTTAGCTGAGGTTCAAGGCCAACGTGACATCTGACCTCAGGAGAAATGTTTGAGTGACCTTTAAAAAACAACAAACTCTTACAGCATTTCAAAAACTTTCAAGGTCACATTTTTTCTTTCATTTTTGATTCTTATCTCACTGTTTTATTCTCATATAATGAGAATAATATAGTGTAATATCATAATTCTCACAGATTATGACACTCCAGTCCTGACTTCACTTCACTGGCACAAATATAATTGATTTCACGATTTTACAACCTTTGCCAAATCAAATATGAGGATCTCTATAAACACAATACTGGAGGCAGATGATCCACTGTGGTGACACATAAGAAGGAGAAGCCAAAAGAAGAGGAGGAAGAAGGCTGATGACTTCTTATTGTGTATTCTGTGTTTTAAAAGGTGCAGCTGTTTATGCTCAGTGTCAACAAATCTCCATGACGTTGATATACTGCATGTATATGTATACTGTATGTATATGTACACTGCATGTGTATGTACACTGCATGTATATGTACACTGCATGTATATGTACACTGCATTTATATGTACACTGCATGTGTATGTACACTGCATGTATATGTACATGTATGTGCACACTGCATGTATATGTATACTGCATGTATATGTACACTGCATGTATATGTACACTGCATGTGTGTATGTACACTGCATGTATATGTACACTGCATGTATATGTACACTACATGTATATGCATACATACATGTATATGTACACTGTATGTATATGTACACTGCATGTATATGCACACTGCATATATATGTACACTGTGTATATATACACTGCATGCATACTGCATGTATATGTACACTGTATGTATATGTACACTGCATGTATATGTACACTGCATGTATATGCATGTATACTGCATGTATATGTACACTGCATGTACATACTGCATGTATACACTGCATGTATATGTACACTGCATGTATATGCATACTGCATGTATATGTATACTGCATGTATGTACACTGCATGTATATGTACACTGCATGTATATGTACACTGCATGTGTATGTACACTGCATGCATATATGTACATATGTACACTGCATGTGTATATATGCTGTATGTACACACTGCACACTGCATTTATATGTACACTGCATGTGTATGTACACTGTATATGTACACTGCATGTATATGTACACTGCATGTATATGCATACTGCATGTATATGTACACTGCATGTATATGTACACTGCATGTATATGTACACTGCATGTATATGCATACTGCATGTATATGTACACTGCATGTATATGCATACTGCATGTATATGCATACTGCATGTATATGTACACTGCATGTATATGCATACTGCATGTATATGTACACTGCATGTATATGTACACTGCATGTATATGTACACTGCATGTATATGTACACTGTATGTATATGTACACTGCATGTATATGTACACTGTATGTATGTACACTGCATGTATATGTATACTGCATGTATATGTACACTGCATGTATATGTACACTGCATGTATATGTACACTGCATGTATATGCATACTGCATGTATATGTATACTGCATGTATATGTACACTGCATATGCGCGTAGACAGAGATTTGCAGAAAGTGCAACATGTGATCCTGACGACTGGGTTGCACCTTTCACAAATAGCCAGACGGCTATAGTTTTATGATGATCATAATAAAACACTGTTATCAGCACATTCTGACCAGTTTAAAAAGAATGACATTGACCCTGGTGATAAAAGCTGGGGACACACTAGAAGTTCTTTTGCCTGATTTGACCGCAGATTCACAGTTGGGCAGAGTCTGCACCAGTCCAGACTGTAGTTGGAGACAGTTGGCACAGAAATGTGTTTGTGTGTCAGGGTAAAAGAGCCGACCTCAGTCGTAGACAATCAGAAATGATTCTGGACGCAGTTTGATCGTTGATTATTGACCCAACTGCAAACACATGCTGCCAACAGCCAGTGAAAAAGAATAGGTGGGACAGGAAGTAGCGGGAATAACAACACGAAGATGGCGGTGAAACTGTTGCTCCTGTGAGTCTGTGATCCCTCATCACGCTCAGTCGTTAAATGTGTGATGTGTGATCTCCAAGTCTGAAGACTGTGAAAGTTGAGGAGTGTGACCCCAGCTTAAGTCAGCACTGAGTGCACTGAGTGTGCCCTCTGCACCGGAAACCAACCGACATGAAGGCACACTGTGAAAACATGACTGCCAGCAGGGAGATAACAAACAAATACTCTTTTCCTCACCAAGGTGAATGGATAATATTTTTGCTGTAAGTCAAGAAACTAAAGTCCCTGTGGCTTTGTAAAGTGCTCACAAATCAGGAAAGTCAGTACCATGACTGTGTGTGTGTACCTCATTTCATCATGGCTATTACAAAAATTAAGGTTGTAAATGCAGATTGAAAACAAATAAAAAGTTAGTATAGTAAGTATATGAAAATATCCAAATCAGGAGGGAAAGACAAAATAGAAACAAGACAAAAGAAGATACCGGGGAACCCTGAGACTAAATACACGAGGGATAATCTACACAGATGAGACAACTGAATAAACTGAATAAATGGATCTCTTATCATTCTTATCATTGTCTCTGTGTTTGTGCCGTTTCCAGAAACACTGTGAATTCCTCCATCACAAAAACGGAGTGAACCATCTGTTGTTCGGAAGATACTCGCTGTTAAAGCGTTAGTTTGGACTTTACAGAGGGAGCGGCGCGCAGAACAGCCACAGCCTTCATTAAAACAGTATTACACTTTGTCACATTGACTCCCCACACGGCAACAAAGAACAGCAAAATACAAGGGAATTACAGTTCTTTTCTTTTCTTTTTTACAGCCAGTTATGTATTTGCCTTTATTGAGACTGTGTGTGACGAGACCTCTGCGGCGGCAGCGAGGAGTAAAGCCCTAAACTCTGTCATCAAAAGACAGCTGACAGTTATTCAATAAGAGGACAGCGAGGGGTGTTAAAGATTTTACTGGGAAAGGATTTTCACTGAAGGCAGGGCACATAAATCTAGACAAAGAGGGTGCTGGGCCCGTTCGGATGACACAAATCGCCGCCTCGTTAGGATCAATAAAGTAAAACACAATGCTGCAAAAGCACAAGTGCAAACTGTGAGGCTCCCGAGGATTCAATAGCCCCAAAGAATGCGTGGGAATGGGGAGCTCAGGTTAGGAGGAGAGCTTCAATCCCACCAACTCTGCCATGAAATAGAAAGGGAGAGAGCAATTGACCCATGAACCGGGCTGAAAGAGAAATCACTTGTTCCCGTAATGACTGCCTTCCACATCGGCGAAGAGCCGGCGGATATACAGGCTCACTGTTGGGCAACTGTGCTGAGAGGGAGGATGAGAGGATGAGAATGGGGAGGTTTGTCCAGCTCCTGCTGGTCTCCAGCTGGTGTGTAGAATGATGATCAGTCTCAACACACACACACACACACACACACACACCCTATCCAAACAAGTGCAATCAGATCAACACAAACACGGCTGCATCTTGTAAAAACCAAATCTGAGACAAATTAGCCGGCCCATTAGACAGCGGAGGTGAGTTTTCTTGAACGAATCCAGAAGGTGGTGATGAATCGCGAGGGTTTAATCAGCTCTTGTTTATTTACAGGGAGCAGAGACCCGCACATTTGCATTCCCTCCCCTCCGAGTACAGGAAGACTGAAGTGGGTGCTTATGTACTCTGTGCTGGAGGAGCTTATCCGGCTCTTTGGGGAGCATCTGTGTGCCGCTGGGTTCCAAAATAAATTCCTCGCTCCACCCGCTGTGGGTCATCTCGCTCTCCAGACCCGAGCAGTGATTGTGCAGGTGGAGTGGAAACAACCACCACATTGATATTTCCGGACATTAGCATTTTACCGTTCTATGCTCCAAATCTGCAGTGTTTACATTAAGCTGCTCTAATGCTGAAATGCCTTGTTCCTGATCCTGAAGTACAATATGTAAGGTTTGCTAATCTCTACATCTACTAATCTTCTACAATTGAGAAAATAATCGATTATGAAAATAAATCCAGCAAATAAATCCAGCAAACGTATGTTAGTGTAAGAGACGCGAGTGTAGGTGCAGGGAACTTCGAGATTCTTCCTCATGTCTTAAGTGCAGTTCAAATGAAGCTCAGTTACACCAACAACAATAAGAGCCTCACTCTCACTCCCCCTCTCATGAGGTTAACGTTCACCAATCCCAGTTTCCCACTTACACTTTAAACACTTGAAAACCTTCCACAGAGAATCAGATCACTCTGTGGCCACTGAGTGTATCTCACTCCATCGGCACCGCAGGAAACTGCTCACAGGCGTCAATGAAAGAAACCACTGCTCTGACTTTCTGTGCGGGGGCCGACGGGCCCTTAGCAAACCATTGCAGATTGTACTTCCAAAAATAGCTTCTCATTGCCCCTAAAACACTGGCTCTGTGTGGATGTTACCATCGTGGTGCAGTACAGTATGTATGGAAGGGTAAAGCTCTGGGTCAACAACATCAAAAACAACAGCTCTTTTTTAGCCTCTCAGTTTGTGGCTGTTTCCATGTGATATGTGCAAGGGAGCGACGTTATTCTGGCACCCAGTAAGCTGAATGTTGTGGGTGCAGCTGGTCCAGCTCCAGCCATTACCGTACTGTACAGTTTTACTCTGGTACCCCAAAGGGAACTGGTTATTTTGGTACGATTCCCAATGGAAATAAAAAAAAAGTCGGACTGTACCAAACCGAAGCGTTACACTTGGTGGTTTTAGTAGCAGGTCTGGATCTGGTGTGTCCCACCCGTGTGCTAAATTGGCCTCATCCAAGCCTCTCTAAACCTCCCTGTGATCCTGATAAGCAGCATTACCCCCCCCCCCCCCACCCCAGCCTTTAACCCCCAACCTGAAGCAGCTCCCACTCCTTCAGTCATGTCTTCATTGTCCCTCTCTGTTGTAATTGAGAGCTACATCTCTCTCCTCATACAATCCCCAAATCCACCCTGCCTGTCTTTCACACTCACCCACCCCCACTAGCCTATCAGTTGGGGGGCGGGCGGGGGGGCGGGGGGAATGCTCCTGCTTCTAAGTGACAACCTTTTCCAAATGGCTCCATGATGGTCGGATATCTCTCTTGCCCAAAACCGCACTCCTGCTCACACTCGTCTGTCTTCCTCAAATCTTTCTAATGGCGTCTTTCACGGCCTTTTTCCGTGCTACTCCAGCAGATCTGTAAGGGGGGGGGGGACGGGGGGGGCTGAGAAAGTGATGGCCCCGGGATATTTTTAGAGCTGCTGCAGCAATAGAAATATAGCAGGAAGGCACGAGCTTGGCTGCTGACAGTTCAACTGCACGTAGAATGGCTGCAAAAATGTTTATGGTCTCGGACTTGTAGAAAAGTCACAACAGATAAAGGAGGAATCAATCACAAAGCCACATTTTCCTGCGCTCCAGTAAAAGCCTATGAATTTTCAAAAAGATTTGTACAAATATATATATATATATATAAAAAGCTCTCCTGGGGGGAGAAATAATTCATAGCAAAGGTAGTGGAATGGACTTACCATGTAGTGTAAATACATCCACGTATGCTGCTCTTTTGGAGAACTCAAAAGTTATCACTAAAGGCGGCACGCATGACAAGATAATGCCTTCGCGGTGCAGCCTGTATCAATTATCTCTACTGAAGCTAATGACATCTTTTAATTTTTCCATAATTATAACTCAGATTGCATTGAACGCAGCCTAGCGGAGCAGGAGGCGGCGGCGGCAGATCCCCGCAGCTATTCACGAGTGTCCCTGACAAAGACATCAGCATCTGACAGTCTAACAAAGAGCGAAGGAGAGGAGAATAGAATATATCAGCCAGTGCAAATATTGACCGAGTGCCACGATTGCAAATTAGTGACAAAAATCTGAGATAGAATGACAGCCTCTAATCTGCTCATTTGGGTGACACCCCCCCCCCGTATAAAAATCATCTGAGCAGAAACAGACATACGTCATGTGTGAAGCTTCTACTACAGGCTGTTACTTTAGTGCATTTTACTGCTGTATACTCACATGTAGGCTTGAAGTTGTAGCCTGATGCACGTTGAATTTGATTATCTGTAACTGCATCACATTTTTGTTTTTGCTATTTACTTTATAAAAATGGCAAGTTCATCTATAATTTGTGATCATAAATGTTCTTTCAATCCAGATTTTTCTATCACTCATCTTTCATCCTTCAGGAGCAACATGAGGTTATGTGTCTTGCCCAAGGACACAACGGCATGTAGACTAGCGGAGCCGGGAATCAAACCCACAACCTTCCACAACCCGATATTGTCGTCCTAAACCAATCATGGATATGTCGCTAAGAGCTTTTTTTTTCCTTTTGTTCATTAAAAAGAGCCAAGTGAACGTTGAACTGTGACGTATTTACAAAAAATAAAGAAATGGAGGACAAATTTATAATAAGATATCTGATGTTTCGTGATTTCAGAGGAGCGGATGGTGATGATTTCAAGTCATAGCTGATTATGTCAAATTTATTGAGTAATCGCTGAAAATGTATTAAGAAGTGTTTCTGTGTTTCAGAAAGAGAGCTTTGTGAGTTTTGAAAGAAAAGTAAAACATCATCAGCATAGCGGCTTATTTTGTGACGCAGTTGTGTTGTTTGAATGCCTTTAATATTTTTGTTTGGCAAATACGGTCAGTGTGGGAGCTTCACTGTGAAATACTTCACATGCTTAATGTGTTGTTCAAACTTGTTTCAGGGCTGAGCTCAGACTTGCAGCCCTTAAAAAAAGTTCAAAAAGTAGCTGGGCCATAAATTAGCGATAAGTCCACTCTGACACCCAAACTGACGCTCAGAGCTATAATTCTGCTTAATCTGACACACCACTACTATTACCATGCCACGCTGAATTCATTACATTCTTTGCTGTTCTCACATGAGAATAACTCTTTATGACCCGTCTACAGTTTACTACAGTGTACCCAGTGTCACCATCAGTGTGGGCTAAGCATGTTTTTTTTATTGTTATTAATGTTATTATTATTGTTATGTCCTTCACCACCAAAGACCTGAAGGCAGCAGAGAATATGAATATTTTTTAAAAGCAAATGACCCACCTCTAACTGTTGGCTTAATAATCATAATTTCTTCTGATTTCCAACACTCATTTTTCTTTCTTTCTTCTTGTATCTATTCTTATATTTTTGCTCCAGTGCTTGAAGTGAGCAGGTACTCTTTAAGCAGCTCTTTTTAATTTGACTATTTTAAGTGCTGGCACTTTTAATTTGCGTACCAGTACTTCTCACCAGAGGCCAGTATTCTGTTTAGTTTCTCTTTCAAATTAATTATTATGGCCCAGAATAATCATTTATCTACTTGACTGTCCTCACAACAGTCTAGTGTTTGTGTCTAGTGTCTACAGTTTTTCATTATTATTGTTAAAGCAGAACAATATCAGGCAGTTAACAAAGGCAGAAGCAGAAAGAAGAAGAACAACAACATCTATTAAAAGTAGGGATGCAACCAACAATTATTTTAATAATAAGTTGAGTATTTTCTTCGGCTAATCGAGTTTGGTTTGTAAAATATCAGAAAATGTTGAAACACTTTGATTGGTGTTGATGATGATGATGATGATGATGATCTCGAAAATGTCTTGTTTTGTCCACAAACCAAAAAAATGTATAAATTTTAAGGATCTTAAAGAAAGTTTCAGAAAGAAACCAGACAATAATCACATGAATTGATGAATTTAGTCACCAATTGATAATCGCTGTGTAATAACTGTGTTCTTGTTTAAAGCATTGATGGAAATGTTAAGGATAATCTAAATAGAAGTTATTTTTATATAGACTGAATATTTCAATAAATATATATTGTGAATTTATGGAATATTTTAGATTTAGATTTTCATATTTTATAATTTTATTATTAATGATTTAGTAAAAACAACAGATATACATGCTTAATATGGATACGGGCAGTACTGGCACTTATAATTCTGGAACTGGTCATTCATTAGGCTCAATATGCATGTGCACGTACAATAGTGGTGTAGGGGTTAGTTCTCTTGCCTTTGCAGCAAGTTTGAGCCCCAGTTGGATCTGCATGGAGCTTGCATGTTCTCCCTGTTTGTGTGTGGCGGTTTTCTCCGGGTTCTCCGGCCTTCTCCCGCAGTCCAAAAACATGCAATATGGGGATTAGCTAAATGTGTCACTCTTAATTGACCATGAGAGTGAATGGTTGAATGGTTGTCCAGGGTGTGACCCCGCCTATCGCCCTATGTCAGCTGATGTTGGCACAGCAACCCCCGCGACCCTCCTGTGGAGGATAAAGCGGTAGAAAATGGATGGATGGACATACAATAGTTTACAACCGGGCACAGATTCATGCAAATTAGGTCTAATGTGTCATTCTACTTACATTGGAACTCCAGAGTTCACCGCATTGAGAAGTTAAGGAAACTCACATGTATTTAAAGCAAGCATAGCAACAGGTGATTTATTGTGAAACAAATATGACGGAAGTGTTATTAATGTATTAACGTGGAGTATCTACCTGACCAAGACCATGTCAGGGATTGTTTATGTTGCTTGTTTCCAAGATGCAAGAACTGCATTCATTCATAGCTGCATATGCTTGTAAAAGAGATTTATCTACATCTCTGTAAGTTCACACAATCCAACTTTCCAACGTCATCCATTAAAACTGTGTTTATTCATATTAAAGAAGGTAAACTATTGGTCATAAAAGACTGCAAACACTGTAGCAGCCAAATCCCTGAGTGCTGGCCTGAGCTCTGGTGTTTTCTTCCCTCATGAGCCCAATTTTTCATTTAAATGAGAGCGTCTTTGTTTTTTTTTGTTTGAATGAATTTGCTTTTAAATGCAGTTCTTCTGCACTGTGAGTCGCACGGATTATTTTGTTCAAGCAGCCGAAAGCGAAAGTCCCTCCATTCAATTCAAACATCTGCCCGCACTGCAGATTATACACCCAGTCCCGTACTCCTCTCCCTTATGTCTGACTTATGTGAAAGAAAAGAATGTGAAGCGTTATTTGAAAAACATTGCGTGCGCGTATGTGCGCCCACTTCTCCTGCTTCTCCTGCTTTGTCTGAAACCTGAACGCCGGAGTGCGGCGTCCTTCACTCACTGGAATGTTTACTCGGGCATGGAGAGGGCAAGAAGTCACACTCACTGGGGGAGGTTCCAAGAATAATTCTGAGGACACGGTGGGATTTCAGGTTTGGAAAAGTTGAAAGCAGAGAAAGGGTCAGGGGTCAGTGAAGGATGAATAATCAATTAAAGGGGAATTACAAGTGTTACACTTATTTGCAAACAATCTAAGTTCCCTGATTGAATCTGGCAGCCTTGGAGTGAGGCTGCACGCAACTGCACTTCACATATGAGTAATTGATATGAACGTGACTGCTTTACAATAAGCAATAGATACAGGATGAAATGGCAGATTTTTAATTGAATGCCGAGTCTGTGGCTGAGCACGCCGGCTCTTTCAATGCCTCACAGATGACTTATGATGAGCGCTTTTCAATAGTTTCGCTTTGCACGTTGAAATTGCTTCCATTGTTACGCGTTCTCACTTTGCTCCGAGCTTTTTCGCCTCTCCAGCCTATCAAGTTAAATATTAATTGCATGCCACAAGAGGATCAACTATCAGGCTGAAATCAAACACTCTGTTTAGCCCCTTTGGTGACAACAGGAAAAAAAAAAAAAAGTTTTACCTTTTCTCGGCATCTTTTGTTTTCCTCCAACCGTTTGCAGTGTATTTGTGTGGGACAACAGAAGCAGGTTTTGTCCCTGGGCTGAGTTTGAGTCTCAAAGGCTCTGAGATGAATGGCCACCGCGCCACCACAGGATCCCATGGGTGTTCTGTCTATTCTTTTTTATTTGCCTGGCCAGGATGAGCAGAGATTCAGAGCCAAGGAAGAAAGCTACAAATTATATCCACCATGTACACACAGTGATGCACATTATTCTCACACACACAAACAATAATGTTTCTGCTTTTTAAAATGTGTTCATATCTGCTTTGGAGTGTGTGTGTGTGTGTATAAAGGTCTTGCTTTTAGCCTGTGCAGGATATGGCAAGTTCAAGGTCAAGGAGTGTGTGATATCACCTGGATGAAAATGTGCCTAATGAAACCAGCATGGGGGGTTTCATGCATGCATACACTGTACATCTGAAGACTTTCTCTTCTCGAGAACCAAATGTTTTCTATTACTTCACAAAAGGGAAAACGTGTCATTTGGAGTTCATATGAATTAGTTACAGTTCGTCGTCGTGATTAAAAGAAAACCAACGCAGACTGTAGGTGGATGCTCACAGATGTCTCCTGTGTTAAAGTAACGCTCAGTAACTTTTAGCTTGATGTTCTGTCACTGTGGCAAACACGCCAGATGATGTCTGATACTCTGCAACTGACGTTTGAAGCCGCTTTCCATTAAATCCTTTCAACTCTGTGTTAAATAACTCGAGCATCTCAAATGTCTTTCACACTAAAATGACCAAGTATAGCCAAGATTTGTTAACTAGAGTGACCTCTAAGGTGGTCTAAGGGATTTCTATGTGAAGATGAGTCAAGGTGAATCTGCTTTAAGTTCATATTGTCATTTTATCCACACAGAGACTGTGTTTTGGGAGCCCAGAGTTTGGAAATCTCAAAACCACACCTTGGGTGTATACGTTGTAATGTACATAATATGTAGAAGCGTATACAACGTATACAATCATGCAGTTTTGGTGTAGCAGCACGACAGCACCACGTACAGGCCTGGCACATGCACAGCGTTTCGACTTGTTTTGGGGGGTTTCATGTGGATGGAGACATTTCCTGAAACAACGCCATGTTTATGGAAAACCTTTTCAACATAACAAAGACAAAGATCGTTTACGTTTCCTTCCATTTCCACATGGATAAGACCGGTACCATTCAGATCATTTCACCACTTCACCACCGTGTGTGACATGTGACATTACCAACGCACTGGCAACAAAACACGTCACTGTTTCCTCAAGCTAGCAGAGAATTTGGTCTCGTCTTCAGTCCAAAAATGCAATATTCTGTTTTTTTCTTGCAGTGGTTTATTTGTGTACCAGCTTCTTCCATTGTTTCCAGGCCAAAGCTCAGGGGTTAAATGTGCACAACACCAGTTTGGTTCCAGTTCCAGTTGAATGTGTACATGAAGTAGTACTTCATCTTGATGCCTTAGTCCGACTTTGAGAAATGTGTCTCAGATCTATTTCAGTTACATGTATTTAAACAGTCCTGTTTTGGTCGGACACAAACACAATAATTAGATTTCTGTAATCATGTTCAGAACACCTACAGTACATACGGCACCCTTACACCAGTATGATCTGTTAACAATGGTGGATGTTCCCATACGTGAGTACAATCGCGATGAAAATAAAACAACTATTTATAATCTTGTCTCTTTTGAAGTCTTTATTGCTCATCGTCAGTTGTCGTCTACACTGTAAAAAGAAGAAGAAGCTAAATTGGCCCAAGGTCAATAGGCAAACAGGCAGATCATTTCAAGGCAATTGCCTTTTAAGCATGTTAGATACAGTGTGATGTGTTAATTTATTGATCCCTGTGGGAAAACTCTCCCTTCCCTTCTACACGGAGGTCAGGGTCGCCTTCACCGCAGTCTGAGCGCAGCACAACGTCTGTGTGCTTTGAACACACACACATGTAATAAGCAGCAGGAGTTGGACTGTGTGTCGTAACAGGCTCCTCTGGCCACAGGCTAATTGAATGCAATGGTAGAGTTAGCAGTGCTCTGTTTAATGAGCCAGCTCTCTGGGAGGTGATAAAAGGGATAGAGGAGAGTTGGGAGGAAGGTGGTTCACACAAACACATGCAACCATTAAGACACGATACACAGACATTCTTCTTTTTGCTTTTGGTTCCAAGTTATGGTCTTTCTTACTTGAGTAGTCCATGGCCAAGTGGACATGAACCTGGGAGTGTTCCAATCCCCACCAGGTCAAAAAGTTCTGGGGTTACCCTGAATAAGGTGAACTACCCTGATTGCTCCCCAGACTCTTGACACACCAGGTCAAGAAAGCAAAGGGCGGAGTGATTCCCCTGAACTCTGGACACCTTTCAATCCAGACCTGGACCTATTTCCATAAATCACTGTCACCTGCCACGTTACAACAGAGCATTTGTATTTGAACTGGCACAGTTTTCCCAGCCCTTTTCTGTGTTGGACTCCAGGAAATGCAGAGTAATGACCATGTGAGGACACTCAGCGTGTCGACATCATATTAGGATTAGAGTTCTAATTTCAACATCACATGCTGGTGTTTCACCGCTGCATAAAGAAAAGTCTCTTTCACCACGTCGCGTTATTCCAACGATGATTCCGAGGAAAAATCCAAAAAAGAAAAGTAACTTCACGAGGTGTGAATCACAACATCACGCTTACTGTTGGTGTGAAAGCACGGTGGACACAAGTGTAAAGCTTTACTCTACTTTAAACACACTATGACATTGATAAAACCTTTCTTCTATTCACTTAGTTCAGGGGACAGTCATTGTAAGTTAAGTTGCCCTTAAGTTTCCTCTTAACTACCACGTGGAAGGCTGTGAATCTGGAAGGCATCGTCAGTGTTGTTACAGACACCACACTAAAGTGCAATCAGAGGAAATTCATCAAACATTTGATGAGGTCTGGAACGACATCCACTCTGGCTGTTTCCATACTCGTTAAAAGCCAACTTTCAGTTTCAGGAGTTTAGATAGTTGCATTTTCATACTTTTAGGAACAGGTACAAATATTCCTGGGGATAAATACTCCTATAGCTCCTTCTTAATATTATAATAAATACACCAACCTGACAGAAAGTAGTACTCAGCTCCTTATTCTCTACATTATTTCCATGCATTCACATACCTTGCTTTCCATACATAGCACAATTAAATGCACTGCTGAGGGCTCTGCTGCTAAAGTCACTAATCATGTTCCTCACTGCAGTCAAGTGTATTTTTATTCCCAATGTCATCCCACTGTCACAGAGCAGCACATGTAGACGTGTTAATTGATGGTGATACTAGAAAAAAAAAGCATTATTTACATAACTTAATAACCTCTGATTCACATAATCTACTCTTTTGTGTAGACCTCTGCAGTGTGGACTAAAGGAATCATTTATGTTGTTTAAGGTACTACATGCATAGACAGTGTGTTACATATATTATACATTACATACATTAGTGTTTACACTGCTTTGTGTTTGGAGATGGAGAATCAGAACATGATTGATTGATATGATACCATTTGTAGAAGTCCATATGTTAACTACCATTAGAATTAGTGCCGTCAAACGATTAAAATATTTAATCGCGATTAATAGCATTAATGTCATCGTTAACTCGCAATTAATTGCAATAATCGCACATTTTTGTCTATTCTAAATGTTCCCTTGATTTTAATGCTCTTATCAACATAGAAAAGTGGATGGGCTTGCTTTATTGAGACAATAGCACAATAGCACAATAGTGAGAGCAGCACAATAATAAGAGAGGCTGTGTATCAGCCTGCAGTGTGTGAATAAAGTGTCGTTCTTCAACACAGACGGAGTCCTGTGGTTTAATGTGTTGTTGCCGTGACGAGCTAATCCAAGCTAAAGGAGCTAGCGGTCTCCGGAGGACTCCTTACTACGGTTCAGGGGTCTGCCAGCTTGGTTGGTAACACTGCAGACATCATGACTTGGATGTGGGGAGTGCGTCGTGAAATGATCCACGCTGCGTTGGATACGGTGAGCCCTCACCATCCACTCAAAACGGAACGTTAGCCTCCTTCTCTCTGGCCGGCTCACAGCGTGCCTGTTGTTGTGTTTGCGGTCTAGCTCGATCCAGTGTGGTGTTGTAGGTTTTCTAACTTCACTAGTTGCTGCAACAGCATGTGAATAAAACCTTGAAAGTTTGCTCGGCCAAAAAGAACGTTAATCTTGCTAATTAAAACAATTAACACGGTTAAAATGGGTTTGCCTTAACACAGTTAATAACACGTTTAACTGACAGCACTAACTAGAATGTTGATACTTTGAACATTGCTGTCATTGAATGTGCACAAGATTATGTGGAGAAAATATTGTGGAAGGAAAGAGTCTGACATTTTATGGTAAACCAAATTATGACATCAACTATGCTGTGAAAAACAGCCCCACTAGAAACACGCCAAACATTATTAAATTGTTTCCAATTTTCTTGTTTTGAGAAAAAGTATCTGCCATCGGGGTAAGCAAAGTTTACTTTGCTAAAATACAAAAAACTAGTTTATAAATCTGCGTTTAACTCATATGAGACTTCCTTTACTTGATGTTTAGAATTTAATCCAGATATCTTTATATATTTGTACAAACAGCAAATAGTGATTGTGTATTTTACCTTTGTATTTAACCCATCCCATACCGACATTATTTTTCTTTTCAGGCAAAATCAAAAAATAGCAACACTATTCTCTTCATCCATCGCTTTATCCAGCTGACATATCGAGCGAAGACGGGTCACCAGTCCATCCTCGGCCCACACACACACACAGGGGAGAACACGCAAAATACCCATAGAAAAGCCCTCAGCGGAACCAGGATTGGAACTGGGGACCCTTGATGTGAGGCAACATTACTACTCACTATCGTGTAGCCAGGCTAATTTCACTACATTGCAAATCAATTTTTGCTCCATACAAAACTTTTTCAAAAACCTTAAAAAACTCCCTTCATTCACTATTTCAGAAAACAATTAGCATCCATTTGTGATTTGAACGGTTCAATGAGGCTCCCCTGTCCCACTGAGTGAAGCCAAAACTGATCTGTATTCTTTATGTTTGCATCTCAGGGTTTAGGGGCAAAGTAAACATGTGCTTCCTCAGTGTGAGGTTGACATGTGGAGGCAGGTACATGTAAGTGAGGAGGGGGACAGGGAGAGGAATGGCTGACATCACTCCGCCTCACATCAAAAGTATTGGGTGAGAAACTGAGATTTTCATGTTGCCTGCAGCCCCGGACATTCTCGCGTTGCCTCTCCCCCGTCCAGCCACGCTCAATCACAGAGCAGCTCCTGAGAAAGCAGACAGGAAGTTGGTGGAGCATGAACGACACCGGCGTTCCCCACACACACACACACACACACACAACTCCTACAGTGAGAGGCTGAGTTCAGGCTTAAGTATGCCTCGCGCGTCCCCGGGATGCTAGATGGACATCCACTCTCTGACAAGCCGCCGCACAGTTTCATCCTCTGAATGTACAAGCACCAGACATCCAGTGAGATGTAGCCTTCCAGAGATCAGCGTGACAACACACACACACACACACTCAAGACACTCGCTGACTCTGATGATGTGCATGGTCAATAAATCAGATCAGGCAATCTGGAGCTCAATCAGCCTCAGATCAATATAATCCTCCAGTGTGTCTTTGCACTGTGGCTTTCACTCCGAGGGTTTCTTTCTCTCTGTAGCTGCTCATCTACTCTGTCTATTATTCATACACACAACACACACACACACACACTAACCTGGTGAGCTGCTCACACTTCAGGTCTCCGTGCTCAAAAGAAGAAATAATACAAATAGAGTTGCCAGACCTGTGTGGCAAGACAACACAGGCGCCAATCAAAACCAACCAAATACACAATCTTTGGTGTTCCTTGCGTGTTTTTGCAAAGATCCCAGTCTTTCCCATGAATGAGTCCTGTTGGTGGGATGTGTCTGTGTTTAAAATGTTAACATTTGACTTTAATGCAAACCTTTGGAATTGTTTGCGTATGGAAAATAATGTCAGCATCTTTAACTGACAAAGTTCTAAAATACTTATGGTAAAACTTGTCACTCAGATGGTGGTGGTTGAGTAGAGTAAAATTACAGGTATCTGGATTCCTCCCACAGTACAGAAATTTAAGCAATTTAAGTTAATTGGACACTCTAAACTGACCATAGGTGTGATTGTGAGAGTGGGTTGTGTCTAGGATGGACACAGACTGCAGGTGAATGTCAGACTTAGACACCCCCAGTACCGGAGGCAGCGTCAAATGTGGCAACAAACACATAATAAAGCCACGTCTAACTTTAATAAACACAGAAACTCAACTAAAAGCTCATAAAAACCATTCTTACGTTCACCAAACACAGTTTAAACGCCAATCAATCAAACCAGCAGGAGCCGAAAACACCGTAACAGTGTAAACAGTAAAAAGCAGCACCAGTTACATGAGTTTTTAAGCTCCTACTGCATATTTTTAAAGGTAATATTTACTTAAAATGCTATATTTTTTTTAGGCGAGGGAAAAAAATCCTTCTTTTCATGCTGGGTTCCATCTGCATTTACTCTGGTGTTATGTGACAATTCACATAATAAATAATAATTACTGCAGAGATATACTCTGTTTAGCAAAAAGAGAGTCAGGGAAGAAGAGGTTGGTTGTTGGTCTCTGTATGTTTGCCTTGGACAAACAAACGCACACTCAAAAGAACACGTTGCTTGGTGCTCATGGAAGCTAACACAGATTAGCAGAGTCGTCTCTGCTATGTTTAACTATGTAGCAAGAGTTGCATTTAAGCTTCAGGAGGATTTGCATGAATTTGATTGGCCAACAACAGTGAAGCAACAGGAACTTGATTCAAAACTTGCATTGTTCTCCACAATATTGTAGCTTGAATTCAGGGGAATTCCACGATGTGGATTGTGTTTTCCTTAGTCTGAGTCAACATGACAGTTCAAAATTGTTCCAAATAGATGTTTTTGTGAACGTGACAAAGCTGCAGCTCATGGGAATCGCTTCACTCTGAATGACTTTCGAATGAATCGACAAATAGATACTTCCTGGAGACGTGTTGCTATTGTACCTCAATTTATTTTGGTGGGGTTTCACTGACTTGAAAGGATAATGCTGGCAATATGTCATATACTTCTTACTGTCGGCCAAACCAAAACAATAACGAATGTATCCCACTAACAAGGATCGTCTGCGTTCCCAAAACCTGATCCAGCACATTTGTCTGTAACAAAGAAGATTGAAGACACATGGATGCGCCGCACGTCTGTGACATGTCTGCACAGCTTTGACCAAGAGACAAATAAACAGAACAACAAGAGCACATTAGCAGGCGTTTTCCACAGAGACGGTGACAGTCACCACTGCTGGAGCTCTTTCAAAGCAAAGCACACAGACCGTAGATTTCACAATGACTAAACAGATCAGAACACTGTGGTTCATCCAAGTGCTTTCAATGCAGTTGACAACATTGGGACAAACAGCTGAGATCAGGATACAGAGACAGTATTTGTTTGTTGTTGTTGTTGTTGGATACGTCCACGTCTTCTGCTTTTTCTTGATGTAAGACCACTCACTCACTCTCTCACACCAAAGTCTGCACTTTTATCTCAAGTGAATTTGTTTAATAATATGTTTTCAATGAGAGCAAACGTCCACGTTCACTGACGACGTCAAGTCAACGCCGACAATGTGTCAACAACTAGTACAATCACACTTCACCACGTCTTTAATATGAAACATGAATTGTGTGACATGTCATCGTTTTGCAACTAAACGACTTCAAGCGTTTGCACTTAAGTCTTAAAGTTTGAGATTCAACACACAGACAGGCCATAATTTCCCTTTCTGTCTTGATTGAGGCAACTCGAGATCTGATTAGATCTTTTTTTTGTTGCACTTTTGTTCTTGAAGACAATAGCGCTGATGCTCTGAGCCTGTGACTCCATGTGGGTTTTCATCTTCATGTTAATCAGGAAACATTGTGTCTGTGGGTAGAATCACAGCACTTTCCTCCCCTCTCATCCTCTCATTCTCCTCCTCCTCCTCCCTCCTCCTCCTCCCCCCATGTTCTGTAACTCACTGTGTGTTTGGCCACTGCGGGCCCCTCTGCAGAGGTGACCCGCTGCCGCGCGGCACACTGTCGTACTGTCGTGCTGTCAAGCCGTGGAAGGCGGGTGCAGTGCCAGAGGCACCGCTCTGACAAACAGAGCAGATGCCTTTACACTAACAAACAGCCCGGCGGGACTCGGGGGCCGCCTCCCCTCAGTCCCTCCATTGCTACGTCAACTCAAAGTGCTGAGGCTCGCAGCTGCCGCAGCAAAGAGCTGTGCCCTTAGCACTCACACTAACGCGGCCAGCGCACAAAGCACCGTGACAGGTCGCTCTCTTTTATTTGTCCGTGGTAAGCTGCTGCCTCTGTCACCTGCAGCTTTGGAGTTTGATATGATTGTATTTTTGGTCACTGGCAAAAATAAATAAATAAAGAAGGCTATTGTGAATATGCAGCTTGTATTTATACGTACACAAAAGGACTATTGTCAGAAGCTTATCCAGACATTAAAGTTAAGCTGTTTATGCAGTGGGCAGCGATGACTGTAATCTCAGCTGATTGCAGGAAAGTGTAGGGACATTGTGATTTCACTGTTTTTAACTCGACCTTTCATTTTCAACTCACTGTAGTGACTACACGGGACCTTATAGATCTTAAAGGAATCGACGAGTTGTACTGACACAGACTGACTGTTTACACCTGGCATGAGAAAGATGACGATTCTTCTTCTTCTTCTTCTTCTTCTTCTTCTTCTTTCACGTTAGCTGTGCCCGGAGCCACCAGTGTATTTCGGCTCATGTAGTTGTTGTGGGTGGAGACGCATCGGACACTCACTGCATTCACACTTGAATTCACTGTGGTCTCAATGCATCTCTGATCACCTCCACAATTTAATGACTTCTCAAGGACATTCCAGGAGCAATTCCTTAAAATCTGACACAGCTTAAGATGGGATTGTACCATTGTACATGGATTGAACCAACTTGTGAGTGCCGCTTCCCCCTTGGAGTCCACTTTTATTGATTTGCAGCACGTGCAGCTTCTGGACAAGTGATTGTCCTTGAGATCTGGGGCAAGTCAGTCTTTGTAATTTTCTTTGATGAGCCAGAGATGTTGAAATTTGCATTTCCCAGGCATCACGTCATCGCTCTCTCTTGCTTAATGTCACTCATTGTTCTGCATGGAATCTCAGTGTCCACAGTGTCCACAACACCACAAGTAATTACAACTCAACGTTGGTTCTGCAGCGTCTGTGTACGTCAAGCAATGCAGGACACAACAAACAATAGTAGGTGATTGGTGGAAGGTCAGTCCAGTTCTAGGTCATTATAGTAAAAACTAAAATTGGAAAAAAAAAAAACATTTTGATAACTGAATTAGAAATAAAAACTAGAGTTAAAAAAAATGATAACTAACTGAAAATGATTAAAATAGTTTTTTCTCTGTAAATTTATTTCACACATAATCCCTTTGAGTTCAAATGAAGTGCATTTATTTTTGAAAGGTTTCATTTTCCGTCTTAATAAAATGTTTTCAGTTTGTTTTTGTTTACAATAAGCAAGTTAAACATACCATTCATTATGTAGTTAATGCTACTATTTAACTCCCTGAGACTCAAGGCTCACAAGCAATGTGATGTGTCTTATGAGGGTTATTTATGTTGTTCATGTGTGTCTTCAGTCTGTTGGCTATAGTTTTTACATTCACACTATCTACAGCCAACCTCAGCAGTATGATGCACATCTTGCACTTTGGTCTCCTTTCTTGTAGACTGTTATCTTTTGTATTCAGAGACGGTTGTTCATCTGTCCTAATACATTTTTAAAACGGCATCTTTTGTTGTGTTTTATGACCTTTGTGCATAAAAAAAAACTACAAAAAACTAAAACTTCTCTAAAAACAAATTAACACATTTTACAAACAAAATCTGTTATTTTGTCTCACAGCACACAGGAGTTGTTGACCCACTGTTGCCTCCCTCACTAAAAAGTGTATTATTTTGTGATTTTGTTTTTGTTTGAAATATGTTTTTTTGCATTACACAAAGTGACACAAATTTACCAAAGTGGCGGCAGTAGACCAACAGCTCCTAAAGTGTCTCTTAAAATGATGATTTTCTCAGTGAACTTTGTTGCACTTTATAAACTTCAGGTTCCTGTCAGAAAAGATAAAGTGGTAGACATGTCCCTTTCTTTTTCTTTTTTTTTTTAATTAGGTAAGCCTTTAGTTATTTGGTGGTAAAAATCTGTTTTCCTTCGTGTTCCCGCTGGCAGGGCATGTTTTCACTGAGAGTCAACGTCTGCCTCTCAAGCTGGTTCCTTGCCCCGGGGGGGTAGTGCTGACCAGAGCATGTGCGTGGAGCAGAGCACTGAACATTTCCACTCATTATTCCACTCATTTCCTCTAAGACTACTCTGCTGATTATTGCTCAGTCACTGCCCTACAATCACCGTCTCCAAAAAAAAAGAAACAATCTACGTAGTATTTAAAATTTTAGCTGAAATGGTGGTACATTATCAGTGTATCTGCAAAATATTTGAGTCTACATTCACAGTAAATTACTGTCCTAGCTACTGCAATTTCATTCAAGTATGTTAAATTAAAGTACATTGACATTGTTTGAATGTCATTTGCCAAACATAGTGATGGACAGCATAACTGTGAATACTGAGCAGTATTGCCTGTACTGTAACTTTAATAAGTATATTACTCTGGTTTAGCAGTATTTCACTGTTTTACTGTAACTTCACAGTATGTCATACCCTATATTGCTGGTTCAAAGCTATATTTGTTTCTGTATAAATTCAGTATTTTACTGCAAAGTTCATGGTAGTAATGCCATATAATGCATTACTTCGACCTATTTGAATATGTATTTTACTGTAACTTTACTGCAGATTTAGCAGTATTTCCCTGTATAAATACTATATTTTAATGTAATTTCACAGTAGTAGTAGTAGTTCAGCTGCTCTGCTCAACTCTGACTCTCTTCCCCTCTTTAAATCCAGTTATAAATAAAATACTCTCTGTAATTCCTCTCCATTTTCTGTTTTTTATTGTTGTTTGTTATGTAAAGTGTCTTTGAGTGTCAAAACGGCACTTATAAATCAAATGCATTGTTATTATTATGAGTAATCTCAAACAGTGTATAACTTTGAGTTTGCAGTATTGCTTTCAAAGTATATTACTATGATTTAGCAGTGTTTTTCTGTGTAAATCCTACATTTTACTGTAAACGTAGTACTTATTTCATACCTTACATTGCCATGATATAGCTAAATTGTTCTGTACTAGTATTATATTTTACTGCTAAATCCACAGTAGTAATGCTATATAGTACATTACTTTGAGTTGGCTGTATTTTTCATGTATAAATATTGTATTTTACTGTAAAAGATCCCACTGAACATCACTTCTGGGGAGTTTTAATAGCCAAAGCTAATTCAACATGACACTTTTTAGATTGTAAGTATCATTGATTTTCAAGATGGCACAAGAGAAAAGGTGACCTTCCATTTTTTTTTCCCAACAATGTTCTTGCCAAAGTCCTTCCTTTGCTCCTCCTCGTCCAACCACACTTCAAGAAGCCGAACTATCGCTGTAAGACCTCACCACCACCATATGGCCATGTCCATCATGTGCACAATGTTTGTTCCTTTAATTGTCGCATCAATCCCAACTTCAAACAAGGACATACTGTACTCCACACTTTGAATAGCTACATGAACACACATGAGGCTGAAATGAAGCTTTATTGTTTGGATTAGTGGGTTCAGCCAAACTGTGAAACAGCACCATGGGCATCATGAATGTATCATGAAGTTACACCTATTTAAACAGAATTATTATTCTTATTATTTAGCGTCTTGGGTGATGGATAAATCATGAAGAGAAACAGGCACAGCTTGCATGCATTTTAATTAATCTTAGACTGCGGGGGGGAGGAGAAAATGACTTTTTATCTCCTGCCAAGTGGCGGACCACCTACAGCAGCGGAGCAACGTCTTCACTGATGAGTGTCAATCTGGCCAACACAGCCGAGCAAGTACGGAGGCTTTACTCCGCAGCATCAGCGTGACATTTCCCCGCACTAATCCAGCATTCGACGACGGATCATGAAAGCGAGTCATTTATGCAAATCACACTGTTGGTTACAGGTAAATCCCAGGCTGTCACCTTGTACACGGATCCAGGTCAGCAGTTGTACTTCCAAGTTGTAGCAAATACACGTTAGTGCTGCACCGTGTAATTACGCCAGCTTTTGCATAAATCCACAAGCTTTGTTATGCTGTCACTTTTGATGCCGGTTACAGCGAACAATGTGGTTTCACCAGGATTTTTATAGTCGTTGCGAGACGTTCATGCAGTCATGTTCTCCCACAACGATTCTCAACCGCCTTCAGCTGTCAGATGAAATCATATTATTTCAATTTATGTCCAGGCTGCAGCAGCAGCGGTTCCTTTAAGCTAAGCATCCTGGTTAGGGTGCAAATATTTTTAAACATAA
Source organism: Solea senegalensis (assembly GCF_019176455.1). Taxonomy (NCBI): domain Eukaryota; kingdom Metazoa; phylum Chordata; class Actinopteri; order Pleuronectiformes; family Soleidae; genus Solea; species Solea senegalensis. The sequence continues at coordinate 1,289,172 of NC_058037.1, forward strand.
AGAGGTTTTTCCGTCGGGTCATAAACCAAACTAAAGGGCACATGATGACATTCAAAGCAAGCTAACATGCTATCTGTAGTTTCTTTTTAAAACAATTTAGTAGTTTGAGATTAGAATTTGAATTATTTTAAACACGATGGAGCATTACCACATGATAACTTCTTAATTACTATCCTCTGTTTCAAGGGTTACAACTTAAAGTTATGGATTATATGTCATTGAACATGTATGTATGGTCTCAGATTGTGATTCTGATAAGAAAACAATGAATTGCTCAGCCCCAAATACTAATATTAGGAATTTTGTAAATAGACTTTAAGATTTCTTTATGTTTAAGTGAAGAAATGTAGTAAGAAAAGTATAATCTGTGCATTTTATTTGCTAACAAAGAACACAGAACTCGTAAAACATAGTTTTTCTATCACCCCAAAATTCCCCAAAAATATGAAAAGATGTGCTTTTTTCCAAATAGATGTTGTTGTATAATCTACAGGAACCCAGTGTGGTCTGGAGTGATTTTGGAGACACTACATTATATTATGGTGGTGGTATTAATTACTAATAATAATAACAATAATAAAAATTCTAAAAACATTATAAAAAAAATAAACCATCCCAAATGGATGATGTGATGTAATATAGAGACAAATGAACTGTGTAGCCACTACATTGTATTATGTGTAAGATATTGGCCCATTTGTTGGTGTTGCAATTTGTAGACGGTCCCTTAGCTCATTTAACAACAACCAAAAAAGTCCAGAGGAGACAATCTGCTTGCCCAGCACATGCCCAGTGCCCCTGACTGGTCACATGATACATCCAACGATTGTAGGTGTGTTAGCAGGTTATTTCTGATACGGCGCCACAGAAAGTTTCTGTCTGAAAATGGTGTTTTTAAATGAAAACACCGTCGTGTGGATGTAGTCTTAGAAACTTCCTGCCAGAGTGTCATTCAGTGCAATCTCATGCTGTGCTGTCAAACACAGTGAAACCCATATAACTCTATCTCCAATTCCCCCGGAGTTCACTCCCGGGCTCTGAGCCAGGTCATATCAAAGGACACACATAAGACTTTCCTGATGTCGTCCCTGCAGCTCAGGCCTTAGCGGGGACAACAGCGATGATCTACAGACTTGTTTTGCTGTGCTCGAAGCCTCGTCGTTACAAACCGCGCGGCAGGAGATTCGTGACAGCTGCTCTGCGGAGGAATGCATCGTGTGCGTGATGGATGTGAAGAGGCAGAATACCTGCCCGTGTGGCTCCCCCTCGTTTCGTCTGGCCATTGAGGAGCCGTCAAAACAAATCTGATCACAGCCTGTAACCTTAGCTAAGCATAATGGACTCATTTCAGGTAATTTACTTTCTGGTGTTCGTACCGGTTAAACACGCTTGAAGAAATAGCTGAGTGTAAGCTCTCAGTTTCTTTTGTTTTGTTAAGCTTTTAAAGCACGGGCTGCAGCTATCAGATGACTACCTTCTGTCTCCTAATGCTCATGAAACCTTGTATTTTTGAGCGAGTTTCCAAGGTGAATCCCAAAAGTCAGAAAATTGGAATCCGCAGTAGACAGAAATCCGATTTCTTACCATCCACTGGGATTTGACTACAGGCCAACATTTTTTTACATGTTATACTGAAAGCCATGTATAAGAGTATCTTTTGATTGTTAAAAGTAAAAGAGTTGGTGAAAATGTAGCTTATACAATATACCCCTGCATTACTGATGACTGTACAAATAAGATTGGTGATTATGAATATATGGTTAAGGGATAATCGCCTGAGTCTAGAAGCAGGAGGCTAATTAGCTTAGAGGAATGTTTCAGCCACATTTTGAATGGGGGATAAATTAAATAAAATGCTTTCTATCCCTCCAACTGGGAACATGTGAAACTGAATCTGGTTTTTAAAATGCCAGACCGCATCTCAATGAGACTGGGTATGGGTCTGGAAAGGGTGTAGCACCTCCCACTCCCAAGAGGCATGACCAACTGACATAGATCAAAATTCCTCTGAGCACAACAAATGACCCGTTTGATGCATGCGGAGCAAAAACGTGTCAACAAACGTCCTCGTCGTAGTTTTGTAGGAGTGATGACTTTTGGTCTGGATCAGCGAAATCCAAAGACAGCTGCTCTTCGGTGGCTGCCATGCTGGATGTATACAAAAGCTGTTAGACGTTGCTTCCCAATCCCCTAGATTGCCAGGAGGAAATCTTGCAAGACGTGTCGTCAACAGTGACGATGTCGCTTAAATCAGGTTAGACAGATGAGCAAATACGAGCGGTCACATGATCGGCAAGGAGTAAACAAAGTAACTGGTTAGACCGAAAAGTGAGAACATGCAAACTCCACAAAGGACGGCTCTTGACCCATCCGAGTTGCAAGCCAGCGATGCTCTTGCTGTGTGTCTGCACGAACTTCATTTCAAGGTAAAAGCTACACAACAACAATATATGTAATTTCCAGGTCCCTGAAGTGAAGCCAATGTGAAGTGAAACCTGTATCCTCTTTTGTGTATGTAGGTCGATGAGAAAATTAGCATATTACTCACTCAATATAGCATATGTATTTATTTTATTTATACTCTCTTTCATTGTTATTATTATTATTTCTCTATTTTTCATATTTGCTGATTGTTTCTTATTTTGTAATGTCATCAGTCAGTCATCATCTAACCGCTTTATCCTCCACCAGTCTCAGCTACATCGGGCGATAGGCGGGGTACACCCTGGACAGTTCGCCAGTCCATCGCAGGGCCACACACACAGCTAGAGACAAACAACCATTCACTCTCACACTCACTCCTACGGTCAATTTAGAGTGTCCAATTTACCTAATCCCCACATTGCATGTTTTTGGACTGTGGGAGGAAGCCGGAGAACCCAGAGAGAACCCACGCACACACACAGAACATGCAAACTCCATGCAGAAAGGCAGTTGTTCCTACCGGGGCTCGAACCTGGGTCTTCTCGCTGCAAGGCGAGAGTGCTAACTACTATACCACCGTGTGGCCCCTTATTTTGTAATGTTTCTATATAAAGCAATAAATAAACAACCATGGGAGGGTTATGGTCTCAATCACAAGTATTCCATTGGTTTCACCATGATGTCCATTTTGTAAATTATAGCCCAATGTAAAGTGTGTTTATCTCTAAGCGATAAAGTGCAGCTCAGTTTGGAACGGTAAACTCATCTGGTGTTGCGACAAAGCCAAGTGGTGAGTGTTTTACACCAGAAACAATAAAACATGTGGAAGTGGCCTTTGTTTTCACTGTCAAATCAATGAAACTGTCCTGGAGAATGAAAGATAGAAATGAAATCACTTTGAGTGCAACCTGACACTGACACTGCATTTCCTGTTTACTAAAGCTGAGAACTTGTCAACCTCTCCTTTTATACTGTTTATTTAAATGTTTTTTAACTATTGCAGTATAATATTAATAACATATTGATAACATAATGTGGACAGAAGAAAGGAATCAAAAACCTGCATTAATCCATTAATCCAAGTTCTGTATTCTATGTGTTATTCTCTTTTTTTATTGTTTGCCTCCATTTTATTATTTGTGGCCTCTGTCATTTGGTTAAAAGTTGAGCTTTTGTTTGAAAAATCGTTGAGTTTGCACGTATTTCATTGACATCATTCAAGCAAACACCTCCATTGCTTTTCCAGGCCACAATGAGCAGACCGACGTTTGTATTGAGGCCTTGGTATCAGCCATATTGTCTCAGCTAACAAACTGCAGGCTGTGAGTTCAAATTGCATCTTTCTAATCTCGGCACACAAACCTCGGATGAGAAAAAGGTTTCAGAGTGTGAAGAAGCCAGAGTTAGGGAGGGGGAGACGTACTCTCCCTGCAAAGACAACTAAACATCACTTGATACAGCCAGTTGTCTCATTTACACACTTTAGCTGTCAGCGTTCCCACACATCTGAATTACAACATGACAAACTAATCAAGTACCATGGGAACGGGAGCCTGGAAGCCATCTGCACCCGTATGGAGGGAGAGACGGAGCAAAGCCACTCCATTCTCCGTGCCTCGTTCTGTGTCTAATAAGTCATCAAGCACTCTGTCCCGCGGGCGTCCTGAGCTGTTAAGCTGTTGCTCAAACATGATCCTTGCCATGTTGGTGATTTGCAGGACAATTGGTCTGCTAGGGATGTGAAAAGGTCAGGCGGAGGTGCTTGTCCAGTCCCCCCACTTTAAAGCTGATACACAAGCAACACTAATCTCCCTCAGACCTTGCTACTGGCCACCTAGCTCGGACTGGGAACCTCCGTGTCTGGGTTACGTCCAAAAAGTTTGGGTTTGTTGCAAATTTGTGTGACAAATTAAATTATAAAAGTATAAAAACAAAAAGTCAGTATAGACAAGGCAACAGAGGACTGCCAAAAATGTTAAAAAGGTAAAACACAAAAAGATACGCGTGGAAGACACAAGATAAACTGTTCCAGACCAAAGGGGAAAACAGAGTCTATACTCACCAAAGGGACTGGAGATAACAAGACACAAGTGACTCACATTGGAAACTGTTAAAGAGCAGGTGCGGCTAATCAGAGCATGTAAAGGTTAAGTGGGAAGAGGACACACAAGGGAAAAAACGACAAAGTAAAATAAAAAAGCAACACTTGAAAACGTAGGAAAAGAACAACAGTGTCAGGCAACACCTGAACAATAGAAAAGTCCAGATGAAACTAAGAAGTCTTAAAATGCTATAAACAAAAAGCAAACCCTAACAGGCTGAAGTTATTTAATCTGTAATTTAAGCTGGGGTGTACTGGAAGGAAGTAGAACCATGACAAATATCACTGCACACAGTCTGTTCTTAAATGATATGTCTCCAACACACTTCAATTTCAGCATAAGACATTTCAGGCTATCTAACAGCTGTCTTTAAACCTCTCTCACAGAGCGTCATAAGGCCGCTGTCTCCTCCCACCTCCAAGAGGTGTGACCAACAGAATTAGAAAGACCTACAACCAATGATCCGGATGGCGTACGCAGAGCGACGGATAACGTGTCACACAACACCCTTCTCGTGTGATTATCCCTGAGTGATGCCACCGAGTCACGACACCTGACATCTGATGGAGCTCCATGGAGCAGCTCGCCTAAAATGGAAGCAGCGGCCGAATCGAAACGCGGCGGCTCTTTGGCGGCCGCCGTGTTGGATACACACAGAAGCTGCTGGAACGTCGCGTTGAGCCTGCCTCTCGCGTGCCAGAGGAAAAAGCCTGTTTGTGAATCTGATTTTTGTGAAACCTATTTTTTTTGAAGATTCTGTAGTTGGCAGACATGTCGCGGGTTCACTCAGGCTATCACAGGTTGAGCAGGACTGTGGCAACATTGTGTAATTATATTCAGGTTTGGTCACGATACGGTGCATTAACGATGAAAGCTGATAGATGTTGTGTCTGTGTTGGCTACGTCCTGTTCACTAGAGCGTATTATTCACGAGACAATGCCTGACCGTGAGCCATTTATAACATTTCAGGCTGTAAAAACTCTGGTAATGTTAGCTTAGCTTAGGATGTGACAGCACTGGGCTCAGTCAGGGTTTCTAAACAGGAAAATGCAACCCAAGACACACACTACTGCATATCTACCTCTCTCCCTCTTCCATGACTGACAGTGATGGCCCGATACAGTCACTGCGGTGGTCCTGGCCTGGTCCACGTCAAACACACTGGAACCCGTCTGATCCAAACTCATTTATTTTGCTTCCATTTGACCAAAGAATATGCTGCCAACATTCATCAGGCTTCTCTTCATGTTCTCTGGCAAACGCTAATGTTGCAGTCTCGTGCTGCTTTGGGAACAATGCTTTTCTTCTTGGACTCAGACCATAGAATTTGACTTCATGCAGTGTCCTTCACACTGTCTGACCAGGCACTGAAACGCCAGTTTCCACAGCTAATCCTTCTGCAAAGTCAGAAGCACTTACTCATCTGTTTTTCAAAGCAACTTTGGCAGCTGGAACTTCTATTAGTGCTAGCTTCATGTACCTCCTACCCTCTGCTGGAACTGTGTATCAGCTTATGTTCCCCATCCTGCAAACGCTCTTTTGACCTCTCCATCTATAAAGTCACATTTCTTTCATCTTCAGGCAGTTCCTCACAATGTGGAGTCGTGTTACGCTAGACACAAGCTGGACCAAACCTGAGGAAGCTGTCAGTCAAGTCAGATTTTATTTATAAGAACCCAAAATCACAAATCACAAAACTGCCTCAGGGAGTTTAACAATATGTTCAGCATTATGACACCCTGTGTCCTTGGACCCTCAAAAGAGACGGATAAAAAGTCCCAAATAAGAACAGAGCTGGGATTCCTGCTCTGTTTTTACAGAAGAGTAGAATTATATTCTATATTTATTCTATATTGTAATAAAGCTGACTGTACAAACTGTATTTTATTTCCTCTTTTACTATTTCCAGAAACTGTTTCTATAAGTTACCGGCAGCTCATGTTTTCTATTAAGACGATGATGAGGATAGTTTGATGATTTATGTGTTTGGCAAGTTGTAAACACACTGATGTTGAACGTATCAGTCAAATATTCATAGACGCAGATTTGTTCCCTGCCAAAACGTGTGATCTTACTGTGAAAACTCCAGCATCATTAGACCTTACGCTGTTTTTATGGTTCTGTTTAGACTCTCGGAGATGTTGGTTAATGTCAGTGAAAAAAACTAAATCTGGTTTCATATAAAAGAGGTTTATACTGACATCAGACACTTGGTGGTGATTTATTCATTTATTGACTAACTTAACTGAAGCACATTAGTTGCTGAAAACCACAGAGAGGATTCTGGTCCCTGGTGTGACAGTCGTGAGCTTTGTACGCCCATCACCCACTGACACACATCCTGGCTGCTCTTCTGCTTCGTTTCTATCACAAACTGCCTCTGAACATTATCCAGACAGTAAATAAGTTTCCCACAAAACACATTTGTCGTCACATTTCTTGTGTGTGTGTGTGTGTCCAGTTTTGTTACCCTAGACCTGATGGAACTTTTCTGTTATAAACACTTAATTTACATGAAGAAAAAAAAAACTATTCAAATACATGTAAACATGTATTAGTCTGTCAAATATGGTGGTAAATCAGATTTCTCAAAGTTGGAATGACACGCGCAGATAATGTGGTTGGGAGTGAAATTACTCTTGGACCCAAACTGGCCTTGGCAGCTCCTGCACCCAGGCTTTGGCCTGGAAATAATCCAAGACGCCAGCACACAGAAGAAGAAGAAGAAGAAGAAGAAGAAGAAGAAGAAGAAGAAGAAGAAGAAGACCACCGTGAGAAAAAACTGAACTGACGAGGAGATCAAACTTATGCTCTGCCAGCTCAAAGAATTTGAAATTTTAAAGTCAATGGATGGCAGCAAGACTCCGATTGACACTTGTATAATATGTCAATCAGAAAACCTGTAATACTGACAAGCTGATCATCACCGAGTTTAGCAGAGGCAGACAAATGTCATTCTTGCCAGTCCTTGTATACTGGAACAAGGTCTGTGCAGATTATATGGCACAGACATAGTCATAGTTCACTTCACTGTGAATGGAAATGTACTGACAGACCTTTCCAGGGCCAGCGGTCCTCATGGGCACCAAAGCCTGGTCATTTCAGAGGGCTAAGGTGTGAATTGTGGTTACATGGGTGTTGGGTAAGGTTGGGGTGGCACTAGGCAAACAGGGAGTCCTTTGTTAGTCCTTTATTAAAAGTCCTGCCTAATTTAGTTAAGAATTTGGTTCAAAACAAAGATGTAGATACATTATTCAAAGGCCACAGCACGACTGCTCGAGATTCCTTACAATTCTTGAGATTTCCACAGCCTCTGGTGATAATACTGTATTTTAGGATTGGCTGTCCACAATTAATTAGAATCCGAGCACTGTCCTGAAAAGGAAAGCAATGCAACCTTTGAGCCAGGAATAGAATCAGGTTTAGGTTAGCTAAATAGATGCTAAAATCAAGCACAGGTGTCAAAGCGAGTGAAATAACTTGCATGTTGCCAAAGGCTGATCATCGTTGATATTTATCCAATTCCCCAGTGCTGGAGAACAGTTGATCACCTCGAGTGAGCAATCAAGACCAAGTTAAGAGGGAAAGGGTTTTTTACAGCTATAGAAAGACACATAATCTGTGTTTATATAGCACTCTGAGGGGTCGTCGAGCCTCGGAGAATGCTGTGTGCCATTCACACATGTTAACACGCCCATTACCTTCTATAGGTCATGCTGCACTATTTTCGATTCATTCACGCACTGCTGGGACAGCTGTCACACGGAGCCAGATCTCAAACTGCCAACAATTCTGTTTGGAGGACAACCAGCAGTGCCACTGCTGCCCCACGTGTGATTCATGTGAGAAACGGTTGTGTTTTGCACTTGGTTGTTGACTAAGCAAGACGTGGAGGACTAAGTCATGAGCTGGTAACCAGGAGAGAATAATCAGGTCCATTACAGCTCTTGGGCTTGAATGACAAGACATGTTTGAGGATCCACAAACACATTCTGTGCATAATCATGCAGCACATTGTGCTCAACATAAGACACAGAAGGGTGGGAATTAAGAAACTGAGGAAAACTGAAAGGAATTAGATGCACATCTTGCTGTTGCCACCTCGTTTCTCTCGGAGTGCATTTAAATGATCCATCCGTTCTTACTGAATTTGATTTGTGTCAATATTTTCAAACACTTTTTAAGAAGAAAACAAGAGTTTATGAGCAAAAATGAACCACTAAATTAAAATACACAAATTGCAAATAAAATATCGATTTAATCATTCAATAATATTATTTTTGGGGGGGTACACTATTGGTTTGCGCCGACACTTTTGCGTTTGCACTCTCTCACTTTTGTTTACGCTCCCCGATTTGTTCTTTGCGCTGTGGTTTTTGTTTGCGATGCTGACCATGGGCGGGCCTTAGGAGGCTGCCTGCTGATTGGTCACTGAGTTTGGAGTGGCAGCTCAGTGGACCAGAAGTAGTCATGGCCCTTTAATCTGGAACTCGTGACCACCTCCTGTCCATCGTCCCAAAAATCTGTCCTCCTAAGTTTTACTTTGGCTATAAATAAACGGGAAATCTAAGTGTGTTACACCTGTGTGTTGGTGGTCAGTCTTCATGATGCATTTGAGACTCTATTTAAATATGCTATATTAACGCTGTTCACAAAGTGTTTTGAACACTTCTGAAGTTGCGCTTCTGAACCTTACTTTAAAAACAAAGGTGAATGGAGAAGAAGGAAGAAGTGCCAGAGAACGTGAAAGACGGTGTGTTTACATCCTTCCTCAAATGCAAAGCCACTGTCGTCAGAGCAGTCCTCCGGTTTTTCCACTCAGACTTAAGCCACTTCAAAAACAATGTAGAAAACTTTCAAAAAAAATCTGTTATGGTTGTGCATTGAATACTTGATAAGAATAAAGTGATAAATAACGTCGTCAGGCAGAAGAGAGTGCATGTATCAGCTTGTAGTGACAAATATGATGAGAACAGAGCTGTGGTGCAAAAAAAGGGATGGAAAACATTCCCATGATTTCTTTTCTGCCAACAGCGTCCCTGCACTTCCCTCTTCATATGTTTTATGGATCGCCATAACTCTGATACCGATACTGACTATTTTGAGAGTGTATTTTGTTTCCCCCGCTCTGCAGCGGCAACACAGCCACTGTTATTTCAGCCCCGCATGCCTCCATGGCAGCCTGCAGCATGGGAGGGCACCTGCAGGGGCTACAAATGATAGTGCTGATGCAGGGTTCTGGATGTCCCCAACCTTGACACACCCTGGCTCTTCCCTGTGAACCAGCACTGGCCCCCGCTGTCCCTATCCCTCGCAGAGAAATTTTGAGCGAGCGATTATGGGCTCACTTTGGCCCCGGCCCCTCACCCGCACACAAAAAGCAGGCACTTGGCCTCTGACTGGAGGGGACTCCAAAACAACATGTGCATGGTCTGCATGCTGAAACTGAGCCCAGGATTCAGGAAGCAGCCTTCTCTCTCTGTGACAGTCCCTGCCCTGGTGCTTGACATGGTGTCAGGCCTGTGTGCCATGGTGGCTCAGCTCCACTCGGCGCTCCAGACAGGCCAGATCCAGGCTCTGACAGGCTCAGTCTGTGGGGAGAGGCTGGGTCCAGACGCTGCTCTGACCCTGCTGCCCTCTGCATGTTGTTTACCTTCAGGTGTTGGCACCTGCTCAAAGGAGGGGGGGGAGTCTGCATCTAACATTTCCAGACAGCAATCAGAAATTGACAATGCTGGAGCTCATAACACCTCAGCTAGACTTTGCAGGCCCAGTGGGGCTGCCAAAAACTGACTGGAGCTTGACCATGGCTTAAGCAGGTTCCCTACAGCCCAAATGGACCTGGATCCGTCTTTCACCTCGACATGAAAACACAACACATTTAATCACAAGTTTGCAGCTTAAGGAAAAGAGCCCTTAAAGCCTGAATAGACAACTTTTTGGCTGTTGTGTGTAACATTCACATATGAACAAATGTCCATGTCGTTAAAACTGTTGTCAAACTAGTGCACACGACTCAAACAGTTAAACAGTGCTACTAACTACAAACAGGAAGTGACTTGTTTGTGTCAAGACAGACGGCGGCAACAACAGCACAGAGCTAGTACAGTGAGACATCTGCAAACAGGTTGGTGTGTGACTGTATACATACAAACGCTCCCTCTGTCAGGTCTGATAGTACTGCATGACGGAGGCCAGATGAAGGCCACGGCATATAAATGAGAAGATTTGTCTCTATAATGTTAAAAGTGATTCCACAGTGAAATGTTGAATGAAAATGATTTATATATGGGCCATTCTACCGAATTCGTGCAAATTGCTGTCCCACAATAAAAAAACTATTTAACAAAACAATTAAGAATTCAGACCTTCAATATTTACTAAGATTATGTTATGATCTAGTTAAACACAAGACTGTAACTAGATAGTAATTAAGCTAAATATATACAAAATCATCATTTATGCTACCTTCCTAGGTACTTTCTATTGGGAAGTAGTTGTCCCAATCTCTAAGCCCTAAATTTCAATCCATGAAAATAATACTTAAAAGAATTTTGTCATTTTTTCCAATGGTGTATTTTAAAATATATGTTTGGTTTCTTTTAAACAGAATGTAAAACATTTAGATTCATTTTGAAGTTTTTTTTTAAATTACAAAACATGCTTTAAAAAATGCTGTCCCACACTTTCATGTCACAACCGTAACACGAGTTGTTTTACCACATGGGTGGAGCCTGGTTTTAGTCACACCCCAGAATTTCTGACCAAGAAATGACACTGCATCCCTGTCCCTCATGGCTGCATGGTGAGATATTACCTCTCATAATTTTTAAGTAAATGGGCTCCAAAGTCTGAAAATCAGCATGTTGCATTAATAATTGTCACAACCGTACACGTATTATCTGCAAGTAAATACACTTTTGGGGACTCAAAACAAAATATTATGTTTTGTTGTGTGTACAACTGTTCAAACATCTGTTCCTAGCCATTTACTTGTTAGCATGTTTGAGTTATGCTAGGAATTAGCTAAAAATGTCACAACCGTAACAGTCACAACCGTAACAAATTGTAACGTTACGGTTGTGACATAATCATTATGGTGTACTGTTCCACATATTTAAGGACATTTTTCATCATTATTATTACATTATACTCTTAAAACATAATAATAATAATAATAATAATATTGTTATTATATTTGATTTGTTAATTCACATTTCATTCTTAAGAATCTCAGAGTGCTAAATAATGTTTGATATGATAAGGAAAGAAGGAAAGAGAACGAAACTAGAAACGAAAGAAAGGAGGAAAGATCAAATCTATCAGTGATTTATCTGACAGGGAGCAAAGGAAGGTCAGAAGATCATGGCGAAAAAGACAGCAACATCACAGGCTATTGGTGAAAAGTCAAAGAGAGATGGAGAGATTGTGCACAACTTCCACGCCACCTCCCACACCCTCTGCCACGCCTTCTCCCATGCTGCCTTACCTTCCACGCACTTCTAGTGAGACTGTTACTCCACGCACTTCTAGTGAGACTGTTACTCCACGCACTTCTAGTGAGACTAATAAGAGACGTTGGAATGCGTGACCACAGAAAAATAAACTTGAATGGAAGAAAGAAAAATATAGAAAACGGTGCCATAGATTGTGCGTGAGGCCAGAGAAGTCAAAATGTTCCGCAAGAACAAAAACTCAGAAGGAAGTATGGAAGCACAGAGTTCCTGTGCATATCAGAAAGACCCTTCTTTTCCATAACACACTCATGCACAATTTGCAGAAAAAAATACAAGTCTGCCAATTATAAAGAGAAACATGGATTAAGAAGCGCATTGACAAGCAGGTTGCTCAGAAAATACAATCTTGTTTCTATGCTCAGAGAAACACTAGGCAGCTCCCACAGGCAGCTCTCAACACGACTGCAGACAACCCACATCTAAAGTTCACATATCAGAGACATAACATTTGTGTTTGTAAAATTCACATTAAAAGGCAGGTTATGAGTTAATATTAAGCAATAAGGTTGAGGGGATATAATACAACCTTGCAAACAAAATACTGTGGTCATGAGCAAAACAGTGCAGTCACTACCGTAACAGTGCGGTCACTACCGTAACACTGAATGTTTTGTAAAATAAAATAAGAATTGAGTCATTAAATAACATTTTATGATAACTATTGGTTAAATATACATTCAATGTAATAACTAATGAACTCTGAGATCTCTATGATCAGTGTAATTCATTTTACAAAAAAGATTGCATTTAAATTTTGATGAGTCTTCGAAAATAAACTTTGAAATTTGATAAAAAAATTATTTTAATTGATTTAGTTGTAAAACCCTTCATAATAAATTACTAAAATTATTCTTTAGAGGGTGTATGAACACACAATATTAACAGATTAATATAATGGTTTTTATTGCAGTGTGTTGCTGTGTTACGGTAGTGACAAATTTCAGGAGTTGAAAAACATTTCAAGAACAGGCAGACATTAATATATGAAATTTGACTGCGCCTTTACTAGATATGTACCATTGAAATATGGTACAATATATGTATGGACAAGGTTTTTGGAAAAAAACAACTTTTGAAAATGTGTTTCCAACTCTGGACTTTGCACGAATTCGGTAGAATGGCCCATATATCCCTCCATAAGTATTGATTTTACTATGTTTTCATAGTTGACAAGGAATTGCATTATTCTTTATTCAAAACACAACATAAAGAAATAAAGTATGTTAACTTATGTTTTAAAAACAAAACAGGCAACTTAATCAATTTAATATTTAACAATATTTATGTGTGAAGTTGCATGTGGCAGCTGAATATCCCTCACCTCACCCCATCAAGTGCCCTGGACGACCTGTGTGGCCTTCAGTTTTCATTCAAACTCAAAACATGTTTAGTTTGTCCCTCGTGGGCAACCATAAAAACATGTGGGTCCAAAGTGACGGCCTCCACACTGACCAAGCTCCGGATATGAATAAAATAAAAGGCTCATGCAGGGGTAATGAAAACCCATCAAGTGACTGTGCAGTTATACACAAGCGAAATCATGTTATCTTTAATTTCAGCCAAATTAAAATAATTTAAACTTCATTTACACATTGGATTGTAATAAAGTAATCATAACATTAATAATAATGATACAAGATACAATCAAATTAAATGAAGCTTGCAGTAAGAAAAGAAAAGGCTGAGTTCATTAGCACCTTTGTGAGCAGGACCACATAGACGCCCACTTTTTCCAACCCCCCCACACAATGAATGGCTTATTTTATTTTATTTTATTTTATTTTTGGTTGATTTCTTTTAATTCCCTACTTTCTGCTCAATGGTGTGACGTCCAAATAAGAATTTGGGAACACAATACAGATTTAAATACATCTGGCCTTTGGAATTAGGGGTTAAAATGACTGCACAGCGGTGAATATATACTTACTTATTGATGGTTTGGTGCCGACTGTTGTATTCACAGAGAGCATTGGTGCATGAGTAATTATGGAGAGTTATTCAGCGGGAGTATAATTATGCAAAGTCTTTTAAACGACGGACAAATCTGTCGCCTTATGTGCATTGTTTTGCAAATGTGGCTGATGATTCCGTTATCTGTCTCATGCTCCGCAACACCTGTTTCTTATAATGGAAACACATTCTGACACCTGATTGTGACTGTGGCAATCCGTCAGAATCACATGCACAGTTCAGCCTCGAAGGAAAGCCGAGTGTGAGCGGCTGCCCACAGGTGAGCGCTGCTACTCACGGTGAACCCGTCTGTCTTTGAGCTGCGTGGGCAGCAAACTTCAAACTAGGTCAAGAAGTAAGTTTGGATTTAGGAGACTTTAGAACGGTAGTTTCAGAATCCGCACAAAAGAGGATTTTAGCTATTGAGAATTAAACATGTCAGCCACAGTTCTGCCAGTCCATCCTTACTAAAGAGTTGGGGGAAATGTTGAATAACATGTCAAACAGAGCGTTGGAGACTTGAGAATGGTAGTTTACGAATCCTCACCGAAGGATTGGAGCTCATCACTTGAATTTTGTGCTACGTTATCGACAGTTCTTTTCCCATCATTGTCTTTATTTACAGAATATTTCATCTTTTTTTTCTTTAAACTTTATTTCAAACAGTCCACGAACACTGATAAAGGAAGACAATCAAAGGAAAAGGATAAACTAAAGATAAAGGTTAAAAACAACTTGCATTTATGATTGTGGAATTTGGCAAAATAAGAAAGTATGATCAGACTGATGAGAAAAATACATCATTGTCCTGATTTTCCGTGTTAATTAACAAGATGAAGGCAGTTTCAGGTGAACTGTCACGTCAATGTCACCTAAACATATGTACAAGTTCTTTACTTGAATTTGTTGAAAGGAACTTTTAGGACGATGACCAGACTTTTCTGTGTCACTGACAAACTTACGGTGTAACTAACTTTTGGTGTATCTTCAACTATGACCTCAATAATTGTTTTAATAGTTAATGAATTCTCATCCTAGTGGCCCACGTGTATAACAAATGCTAGTTTAAGACTATCTTTGCTTTATTCTAGCAGAAAGCTGAAGTTTGTGATGAACCTCTCACTCCCCCATACCAAATTCCTCTAACCTAAACCTGTGATTTAGAACAAAGCAGATGATGATGCACAGTTGTGTATCATCAGTTGTGGGTTTTAAACAGTTAGTCCAGATTTACCTAACTGACAAAATAAACACACGCACATGTTAAACATATTTTCAGTTTCAAATCAGCAGGAAGTAAAAGTATTTTCTGGAATACATCTACTTGTATGTTTAGAGTGAATTTACTACTGTGACAAACGGGAGAAAATGTACGTGAGAAGTCGAGCATGAATTATGGCCGACAGAGCCACATGCAGTTTATCACCCTCCTCACATACGCGTACTCTTTAGTAGTGGAGGTACAAGTAGTAGAAAAGTTGTATTTAACGGTTACAACAAGACATTTTTAGTCCTCTCCAACAAAATGGCTTATCTGCACTTACATGTCAGTTTCTTAAACGAATGAGAGAAAAAAGAGGTGTAGATGCCTTTGGATTGTTCAAGTGCCTGAACTGTAGTGGAAGCACCAAAAAACAAAGTGTCATTTGATGTCTGCAAATAAATTCCCCTTTGGGGATAACATGGATTAAAAGAGCCTCTTCATGTCCTTCACTGCTCACGTCTGGACAGAAAATAGCTTCTGATTTTTATTCATTGCTTTCTATCGTGAAGAACTAGTTGGTAAAGAATGTGTCAAAGCAATTTACTCCCTAACATCTTTACTCACACGCAGGACAAGAGTCATGCTGTGCAAGGAGGCGTTCTACTTCCTGGCTCATGAGGCAAACAATCCAAAATGAGGAAAAGAAGAGGGGGTGGGGTTAAAAAATCCCATCTTGAAGGAAATCTTAAGCAGATGCATAGAAGCAGGAAAATCCCCCTGGATAAGCTGTTACGGCATGAAAACCTGTCTGCGGTTATGAGCTGACAACACACTACTGCTATTAAACATGGCTTTCATCTGTGACAGATCTAGAGAGGTATTTCAGAGATGCACTGCGGGGCAAGTGCTCGATCCACTGGTACAAGATATTCCCGGCTCGGAGGTCCAGGCAACGTGTTTTATGACTTGATGTCATAAAACTGATAAACTGACACTTGGGTAATCCTTTCAGAGACTGTTCTCTAAGCCAGAAACATGTCAATCTACAGTCAGTTCAGATTAGGTTTCACATGTCTTATATCGTTAGCCTAATAGCATAAAAGTCTAAGTCATATATGATGGTTGAGAATAGTGCACGCCGTTATTAACGGTACATTGGAACCAAACACAATGCAAACCTTTTGCATGATGACATTACATGCAAAGTTAAGGCAAAGTCTCAGGAGGATAATGGTGGCGAAAGCCACGCCCACAATCAATATGTCGACTTTAGAGCGACGGCAGCTCAGTGGTAGAGCGAGTCGCCTTTCAACTCAAAAGTTGTGTGTTTGATTCCCTGCTCCACTAGTCTACATGCTGATGTGTCCTTGGGCAAGACAGTTAACCCCACTTTCCGGTTTTATTTTGAAATTTCTCTCTCCTCTTGTTTCAGGTAACTTGGACCATGTGTCGTGTCCCAGCCCAACGAGAAAGACTCTGATGTCTCCACGGTTGGACACCTGCTGGACCCTGAGACACGAGGTTGCTGTGGTTTGCATGTTGTTACATTTCTGAAAACAAATAACTAACACTGGTTTCTCCAAGTCTAAATAAACTGGTGGATATTCATTTAAATTGTATTAACTGGCAAAATGTTGGACTCCAGTGAAAACAGCAATAAGCACAATTTTTACAATCAATTTTAAAACGGTGCTTACTGTGCAACATCATGTCATCTTATTACTGCTTTATTAGTGTTTAAAGAGGTACCAAAATAAAAGACATTAATGACAGGAACATTATCACTTTGCCACTTGCAGTTTTGTGGTTTTCTCCTTCCTCGGATTTGATTCACGCAACCAAAACGACGCCACTGTGGCAGGAAACAACACTGTCCGCGTCCACAGAAGTTAACAAGCAGCATGGATAGCAGGTAACATGAAACGATGAAGATGGTGGACACCTGCTGTGCACCACGGTGCCAAAACAGTGAAGGACGCGCTAACGGGAGAGAATCTGACCAAACTGACAAAGATTCCAAGAACAGCAGAGGTGCCATGAAAGACACTCAAAGCAAGTGTAGAAGAGAGAGGGACGGGAACCCACAGACACTGGATTCCTCTTGTAGAATAATTTTACTATTTTACAAAGTTAGGGTACAAGCAGTGTAAGTTAAGTCTCCCTTAAGTTTCCCCTCAACTGACAGGATAAAGCAGTGAAACTTGAATGTGGTAAAACTTAAGTATCTTGTTCATTTCCTGCTTGTATTGTGCTGTGTAAGTGTTCTCTGCAGCAGAATGAGGGGACATTTATCAGAAAGTTGAAGATGTAACGCTGCAGGTGTGGAATGATGACTTTTCCGGCCGTTTCCATTCGTGTGAGAAGCAGCCATATTGTCGTAAGGGTAAGCTACAGTCAGTCTGTCAGGTTTTGTGATCAATTGCTGGATCTTCCTGGATTTGAAGCGCACAGTGATGTCCGGTGCTCTACACCTGCAAACTTCAGTATTATAGAGGCTTTATTTCCACTGGGTCCAGACTTTGAGTCAAAAGTACACTATTGAAAAGTAACCTGGCTGGGACACAAGGACAATGAATTCAATATCTGTATTTGCTTACTGAGTTCAGAGGCATAGCAGTGATTTATTTCACCAATTAAACTGGGGTGATAATTAGGTGTTGATGGGGGAGGGAGCCAGGCTGGGACTTTGTCCAGTATGCAGAGGTTAATGATAATCCCCCTCTTTGAGATAAGTGCCATGTGACCAATGGGAGTTGAGAGCAAAGTGGCTGATCCAACAGACACCGCCGCGGCCTCTGAAGTGCATCAGCGAGCGTTGGGGCAAAGCCCTCGGCTGATGCACTGCAACTCCCCAATGTCACGCTCATTACTGTAATGTCTCCTCGGCAGCTCACTACATCCTTATTTGATCACATTTATTTCGACCTGATTAGCCCCAGTGCTTTTGCTTTCTTTTTCACACACCATTATGAATAAAGGAACATGAAAATGCAATTATTTTCTCGCAGAGAGTGTGGATTAATTGAATGAAGACAGAGACAAGGCCCCCGGGGGTGTTGCGTGTGCCGGGCTAACAAACACCACTGGTCCTGTTTGGCATACGCCGACATTATTGACAGCAGCGTGCAATAATGAAATAATCAGTGCCTAATCAGACAGATTGAGTGGCTTTTTTTTCTGCACAGAGCATCATTCAGTGGGAATCTTGTGCTGTAACATTTGATTACTCAGTAATGACTGGAATAATAGTAATACAATGCCAAACTGTAAAATCACCATCAGGCCTCATCATGAATCTAAACTGAGGTCAAGGTTTTCGAGGAATGTTCCATCATCAAATTATGTAGTTTAATATAATCGAGGGTAATTTAATTAATTAGCTGACATTAACGAGGCACCGTTTCTCTCAACTGGTGGATATACTTTGGTTGTTTCTTGCTTGAACTTGGTTTTAATCCAACTCAAGCTCATAAAATAATGTTCTTATTCACAATATGTGCACAAGTGTGTGTGTGTGCATACACACATATCTGTTTGTTCTTCCGTACGTTTTTCTGCCATGAACTCTGACCTTGTGTCAGACCACAAGTCTGGTCCCACAGAGAAAAGCTCTGGTTCAAGTTGGAGCTAAAATGTGAGTAATTATTTCAGTTGTATCGTATACGTTCGTATTAGTTGCTACGTTATGCACAAACGTGCTCTTCTCACGGTGTCTGATCTGGGTCACAATAGTTTGTCCCCATATAGAAAGATTCACACCACTTGATGAGTCCATCATCAGTGCCTCTGTGGCAACTTCAAATCCTTTCTTATATACAGTTCATTGATGTACAGGATATGACATACAGTATAAACTGTGTCTAAAATGAGGGGCTGCATCTTTCACACGACACGTTTGAAAGCTTGTTGCACCACAATCCTAGCTGTCCCATTCCACAATCTCTGTTGACAAATGTCTCCTTGGGTGTATCCTTCCTAGCCTGAGGCATCCGAGGGATTATCGTGACCAACATCATCAAAAAGTCCAGAAGACATACTCTGAAGTATAAGTGCCTTGAAATATTGGCGATTCAAAAGCTTTAAAAGAGTTACTTGCCTGTAGTAGATTGTTGACAGCCCACCGAGTCCAAGTCCGACTGCAGTTGTTACTCGGTGACAGTGGTAATCTCATTGTGGTGACGCTTCAACAGCAGCGGTGTCAAACTCAGCTCCACATGAAACTGGGTCCAAGTTGAGGGTCAGCATGCTGTTAGATTAAATCAAGAGACAAATCAGATGGTTATGTTGTGTCACAGATGTGTCATGTTAAAATATATCACGGAACTCAATGGATACATAAAATAACATGAATTGATTTACCCATGGCTAAATAACAACATTGGACTACTGTATAATTCAAGTTACATTAGTACTCACAAAACATAAATGTAGGAAATATTGTTGAGTTCTATCAATGATCGTTCTATTCAAATCAGCAGTGTAGTCCCTGTAATCCCTCTGCTGTATTCCAGTACAACAGCACACACAGGCCTGTCGTCACATGTATCTTTGACAGTAATTGCTGAAAGACAGAGCATACAATGTCTTACGGGCCAAATGCATTTGTACTGAGGGCCGAAATGGCCCGCGAGCCTCGAGTTTGACACATGTGCGCTACAGTCTTTGCAATTAAGAAAGGGCACCAGCCATTGTCAGCAACAGAGTACAAATAACTAACTCAAAACAGAGACACGGTTTTATACCATGTGTTGGTATGAAACTACTGTGTGATAGAAGAAAAACATGTAAACACTTGTTTGTGCAGATGTGTTTACTGATTATCCGTAACGTGTGCCTCGTCACAGCTGCTCAGCGGGAGCAACCTACTGTGTGCAGCGACACAGACGGTGAGTCACAGCGTCGGTGTGAGACACACCTCGTCTCTCCTGTTACGCGCTGTACACAGTCAGCGGCAGGTAGGGTTTGAGTCAGAGCACAGAGAGACAGACAGGTGAGACAGGAGCACGCACAGGCCGTCCGTGACGTCGCGCTGTGCACGTCTGGACTGTTCTGTGGCAGAGTGACGACGCGGCACTGTGGGAAACGGCTGACGTCATGCGTTTGGTGTTGACTCGGCTTAAACGGGCGCAGGAGACTGCACGTGATGACAGGTTCTGTTGTAAGATTCCCCACTGAGCACTGATCATTAAAACACACCCTCTTAACAACAACAACACCCACCACCACCTCTCCGCCTCCAGGTCTTGCCCTCCTCCTCCCTGCCCCATGAGGAAAACTGCATACCTGCAGCAGCCCAAACAAACAAAGGAAGTGCTATGGGAGGAGTCTCTGCTTATGTTGAGACACACACACACACACAGTCTGGTTTCTATGGCTTCAGAGGACATTATATTGACATTCTTTTCCAGGAGAGTTACTTTAACCTTAATCATAGCTACTACTGGCCTAACCCTAAACTTAACACAACCATACAACATGCGTGTGCCTTAAAATGTGACTTTTGTCAGCATTTAAGGATTTTTGTCCCCATAAGAAAGATATGTCGCCCATAATGTGAGTGTGTAAACCGATTCAGGTCCCCAGAACATAAGTAATACCTAGAACACTCACACACTCATGACTCTCCTCACTGTAGGACTTCCTGAACGCCTCACAGCAGCATGAGCAACAGAGTGCGAGCTCCTATAATCATTTCTCCATATTCATATTCGCTTGCTTTCATCAAAGCGGGGCGTAATGATAACTAATGCATTTATGTGAGAATGGGAACCGTTGAATTCCTGAATGAGTAATGTGTTTTTTGTGCACTTATAAATTTCAAACAAGAAGTGGGGAATTAGACAGAT
Organism: Solea senegalensis; assembly: GCF_019176455.1. Classification (NCBI taxonomy): domain Eukaryota; kingdom Metazoa; phylum Chordata; class Actinopteri; order Pleuronectiformes; family Soleidae; genus Solea; species Solea senegalensis. Next base: position 1,310,216 of record NC_058037.1, read on the forward strand.
GTGATGTTCAATTATTATGACTCGGTCCAGCGAAGGACAACTGAAGAAATGCAATCATTACCTGAAAATTGTCCAGTCGGTGTTATTTATTATTAGATATCTCTCCGTCTAGTACCCCTCACTACTTAGCAGCCATCTTAGTAAGATAAGATTGTCTTTTATTATTTATTTAACAGGGACATTTGCAATAGCAATGTCTTACATGGCTAAAAAGGCCAGCTTTTTATCTAGATGTGCGTGTAGACAGCCATGACCTTATTTTCAATGGTCACATGGGCCATAAATAATATGGCCAGGAAAAAAAAAAAGATAAAACTTAGCCATGATAATAAAAATATCCTCTTAGTAAGTCAAAATTATGTGATAAAAAGTAATAATTATGAGATAGAAAGTCGAAATTATGAGATAAAAAGTCGAAATTATGAGATAAAAAGTCGAAATTATGAGATAGAAAGTCGAAATTATGAGATAGAAAGTCGAAATTATGAGATAAAAAAGTCATAATAATGAGATAGAAAGTCATAATTATGAGCTACAAAGTCAGCAGTTCATGTGTGGTGTGGGGAGACACAGACATGTATATTGAGGACTACTTCAAAGTTGGCTTTACAACAAATGAAATCCTTCATTTGCTTGCGGATTCACATGGGATTCTATTAAGCAAGCGCACCCTTGAAAGGATTTTAAGCAAGAAGCAACTCTGGTGTAGAAATTAACAGCAACGACAGACTAAATGACTTAACGATTACGTCTGATATAACAAAAGTCACTTCTAGTTACCTCATTTAGGATTGCATATTATGAGCATGGTTATGCCAGTGAGATGATGGATGAAGGGACCATTGAAAACACTGCCATTGAGGCACATGCGCACTTCTTATCTCATAATTTTGACTTTTTATCTCATCATTTTGACTTTTTATCTCATAATTTTTACTTTTTATCTTATAATTTTTACTTAGTATCTCACAATTGTTTTTCATCAAGTGGCGGAAATGGGCTTCCATATAAATAATAATAATACTACATAAGACTTATTTTTTTTATTTTTTTCCTTAAAAGACATAAAGGAGGAAAACATTTAACATTAGGAGAAATTAGCTTTTCTTTGGCTTGATTTTAATGGTGATTGGTTTGATTCTGTGTGGGTTCTCGGCACAGGAAGCACACAAACAGAGCTGACTGAGTATCAATAGATGAAACCACAACTGAGTGGTTTAATGCGCCAAAACTTACAAAGCGAGAGAATAAATGAATGAACTAAGGAGTGAAAGGACAAACCAACACACAAGTGAATGAATGAAAAATCTGTATAATAACTGCCACAGCTACATGAACTCCAAGGTTTTTAAATTACTGGACTCGGATCGCAGCTTCCCAGTCGGCATGGATTTTTCCCACAATGCTGCTTGCTTGCCACTCTCACGTCCTATTTAAGCCACATTGTTGCCAAGCAACCAGTCAAACATCACACACCATGGCAGCATGACATCACCTTTCATCATAATGTAAATCAAGTGATCTGGAAAGGAAAACGGCACTTCCACATCTCATCTGGATTCTATTTACAGCCTCACCATCAAATCAGTAGCATCTCAAATGGCTTCAGCCAATCACAGTTCAGAGAGGAGTTTCTCCTGCCGGCTATTCTACAACTGTTCTGCACACAGGTAAAAAACTGCTATTTCAGCAGCAACAACAACTGCCTGGGCTACAACGAAACACAAACAAATTACCAAAAAAAGAGTCAGACAATAAAAACAATGCAACAGGTGGTTATATATATATATATATATAACTGTGTGTCCAGCCATGGTCATGTGAGGAGAGGAGCTCAGAGAAACACATTCTGCAATTCTGTCTCCAGCTGCTATAAGCAGCAGTCAGTTGGATTATTTTTTTAAAGGTAAAGTCAAACACTTTCCTGACCAATAACCAGAAGACTGCACCACAAGGTGCAATGAAAACTCATTAAAATAATATTTTTTAATTTTATTTTGATAAATCCTTTGGGGGTTTTTTTCCCTCTGGGGACCAAGAATGTGTTAATGTCATTAACACATACTAATCCTGCTTTGAAATCTGAGTCTGATAGTTGCACTGTAGAGAAGGTCAGTGGGATCATGGACATTAGCTTGAATGGTCCTCTGGGGATCATTAAAAGCCATCTCCTGTTTCACAGCAATCTGGACTCTTAGGTTTTTCCTGCTGTGGATGAAAGTGTTGTGCGGACACACCAACTGAATGACCAGAAGACCTCGCTGTCCTTTACTGTATCTTCATGACGTGCAAACGCCTCAGGAACACGGATCATTTTCACGACATTTCCCTTTTATTACACAGTCCACAGAGGTGTGAGGAAGAAGCATCAATGTTCTCACACTGAATTTGAACATACACTTACTTCCAGCCAAGTGAGCAGCCGCGACATCCACACACTCCCATGAAAAGCCTCTTTAGCTCTAAAGGTAATATGTATACTCTATGGGTATGGGTATACTAATGGGTACAATTTAGATGAACCCACATTGGGTTTAAATGGGCAGCAGAAGGACCCAGATTTGTGACCCGTGTGTGTGCAGAGGTCTTCTCGAGGTTTTCTGGTTTCCTCCCACAGTCCAAAAACAAGCAGAGGTTAGAGACTGTCTCTGTGTGTTTGCTCTGCGATGGACCGGCAACCTGTCCAGGGTGTGACCCGGCCTTTCGGGCCTATATCAACTGGGATAAGTTCTGGTGACCTGCAACCTTCATGTGGAGGATAAAGCGCTAGATAATGAATGAATGAATGAATGAATGGTTCTTATGCCTGTGGTGTTTTTTTGTTTTTGGTTTTTTTTCACAAACAAAGCTGGAAGTGAGATGAAATGTAAAGAAGAAAAATAAATAAACGATAACATAACATATGTTTAAACCTAAGTGGTGAATATTAAGCATTACATATAAATAATCAGTGGACCACATGATGAGTGTGTAAAGGGTGTGGTCACCTCGTACTTCCAGAGGGCGTGACCAACAGACTTCCATCACAATGGCAGTCTAACGACTTCTCCCTACAATGGAAGCAACAGACCAACTGAAAGACAGCTGTTCTTCTGTGGCAGCCATGTTGGATGTATACAAACACTGCGAGACACTTCTCCGTCAAACTGTTGAGAATTGGGTCCAATTGGTTCAGAGATTGTGGAGTTGGTCAAAACAGTGTCCTTGTCAGATGTGTCGCTGGCACATTACTTTCACCCAGGCTGGATCATTGGTATTTGCCAATGAAATCCTAAAAAGCTGTTTGTGTGCATGTGCTCCCATTCTTCCGATGACAAACAGCAGGTAAAAATAAAGTTGACAGTAATCTGATGGGCTGTCTACACTGCTTAGTACTGTGGGACATCAAAAAAGAAGAGCGATTGTATGCGACAGTTTTCAGCGTGGGACACGTGGAATTCTAAACAAACGATTACGAGCTGCAGTGATAGACAAGCGGAGGCACGGAGGGGAGGAAAAACTCATCGGCGTGAGCGGATTCTGTGGGTGGGACGCACAAAAGAGTCCATGCACCCACTCTCAGCTCGCACTTTCATGGCTGAGCGCTGGTGACAGGTCATGAAAGGAGAGAATGCTGAGAGAGATATTTATCAGGGGTTGAAAGACGAGAGACGATAACAACAATCAGGACGAGAACAAGGTAACAACAGATATGGTTTAAGGGGAAATTCCTCTTAAGAGCGCGCTTATGAAAACAGGATCAAGTGAAATCAAACGGAAAGGCTCACTGAACGTTTTCTCCCCTTGAGAAGGTAGATAAAGGCACAGTTCACTCGTATTAGGTCATCTCAAAGTTACTTGATGGTAACATGAGTTTTTTCTGTAATGATCATGTTCTACCACAGCAGTTTTAAGAGTATCTGTCTCAGTAATTGTACTTCTTACTTTAAATGAGGTAGATACACACAGTGCTGTCGCTCACTCTCAGTGTAGAAACAGTTTATATCCAGGTTACTTAAGGCCTATCAAATAAATCATATTTTAAGAACGTGTTTGCCACTCTATGTCATCGGTTCTTAGTGGAAAGTGAGGTTTGTAAACTCTTTATTCTCTCTCCAGTGTTTTTATCTCTCAGGGACACAGTGGGTCAACTGCTGCCTCATTTAAGTAAGTTTAAGTCACTTTGATTCATTTGAACAAAGGGTTTTTAAACATTGAAGTCACATGATTTAACATCCTGAAAGTGGCAGCAATGGATCAACAACTCCTGTGTTTTTCCCGTGATGTAAAATCACTGGTTTTCTCTATGGAATTTGACGGAATCCATTTTCCCATTGGAAAGGGTGGCGAGATTAAGTGTTGTTCTTAAAGACTTAAGTGGGCGTGTCCACACTGGCAGCCATGTTTTAGTGTGCATGTGGAAGGTTCTTGGTGCAACTGATGCTCAACTTATTATACACACTATACACAAAAAAACCTGAACTATCATATCAAGAAAGCACAAATGAAAAGATGAAAAGGTTTATATAAGAGAGGAGGATTGAAAAATGTCAGTATGAAACGTGAAAAACTTGAATAAAGTCATAAAAGTCGCGTCACATTCACTTTGAAATGCGACAGGGTCGACATAACAAGCTCAAAACAGGAGACGGGTGAAATGTTCTTGATTAATGCTGAAGTTGTAAAGTCGAACCATTAAACCTCTGCAGCCTCGTCTTTGACGTGTTTGATACAAGGTGGCAAATTAAACTGCACATGTACTGAGCCACTACAGATTGGTAGTCTGCAGCTGGGTCATGTGCCCCCCCCCCAGCATGTTATATCACTCCCCTATAGTAAATCCATAAGGATTCACACCTTTCAATCCATTATAGCTCACTGTCACCAAACATATCCAGTGTGAAACAGAGTGAAGCCCACAACCTTAACACGTTCCATGAGAAAATGCTGACACTATGAGGATAAGCAGAGGCTTTTCATGGGACTTTAGCGGCCCGCGTCAATATGGAGCTAGGACCAATATCAAAACTGCCTCTGTACAGCCACAAGCTTCCAACCATCATGTCCACAGTGTCTAGGGCCTCACAAATTGTCATGGCTGTGCCTTGAGGACCCTGTTTCTGCCCAGGGGCCCGGGCACGTGCCTGATTTGACTAACCTGCTGCAACACTTACGTTTATGTGGAGAGTTATGAGACGGTTCTAACAACGAAACGCACATATAGGTCATATGCAGGAAGTACGACCTCTCAGTGATGTGCGGTGAAGGACCATCTGGGCAAACAGGGGTGTGGCCCCCCATGAAAATCACCGCTTGTTGATGTTGTAAGGCATTTTCTGGTTTCGACCGATCTTTACTCGGTGGGTAATTGGCACCAATCCTTTTACCATTCATTCATTCATGTGAAAAGATTGACTTTATTAAGCTGAAAGTTGTATATTTTGTGTCATGGACATAATGAAGACCTCCATCTGGAACTTTTGCTACTCTTGGCCAAATTCCACAAGCGATGCTCACGCAGTTTAATTGGCATCGTCTTTACAGGGAAGCTTTACAGTCGATAACCTAAATTTGTTGTGTTTAGGGATGGCTCATCAGCATCAGTCAACGTGTAATACCAATATCACATCCTGGGTACCTATCGATATCACCATCAGTCCGATACGGTCTTTTTACAGATAATACATATAGTATCTAACACATGGAAATAGAATATTTATATACGCATCTAATATAATCTGTTATTTCCTTATTTTATCTTGAAATATGACGATATAGGTCACATGATCACTGCAGGTGGACGTGGGCCATTGGTGGCACATGTCTCTCAGTACGACCTTTGCGCCTTTCTGTGAAAACAGAGTGGATTGATACAATACTGAATATTGTATCAGCTCATTTACAGTTCTGATAAACCTCGACCGGTACTGTGACAAAAAGTTCTAGCTTTCAAATGTCAGGGTTGTGAGTGTGAATGCTTTTGTCTACGTTACATAACGACTTCAGATCAGAAGGATACGGTTTAATCGTGTTCCCGAGAAAGAGCTGAGAGGGAGCGGCCAATGTGGGTGATATAAGCAATAAAACAAAGTGACAGCATGATTTGTGACGAGGGAGCTAAATATAAGGACAAAGACAGCAGCTACAGCATGAGATGGAGATAATGGAGAAGATTTTATGATCCCAAAGATGCTCAGGAAAAAAAGCCTGATGACCAGAGTCAGAACTTACAAGACAGCGCAGCGGGCGAGAAATACTTCATACAATCTTATCAGATAATTAAATCTCAAAGCAATTGCACCTCACATCTTCTTACATGTCGGATTCAACATGTGGAATCGAATCTGCCAATCTGACGGACAAAAGCCTGAGAGGAGTCACCAACACTTTATTCCCCGACGTATCACAACATCAGCGGATTATAGAGAGCGGGAGTGGCCGCGCATTCTTCATTTCCGAAAGCTTTGTTTAATAATAGCCGCCATATAACAAAGTAAGTGTGAAAAACGCACTTTATGGCTTGGAACCGCTGTAAAGTTATATTTCCCGTTAAATTGAAATCCTGCTCCCTTGACATTATAGATAAGGCATCTGAAATCATAATGTCACTTTAACAGCCCATAAACTTTAGGGCATCACTGCTGGCATGCGCACTGCTTGACATTCTCGCATCTTGAGGGATAATGTCGGGGCTTGTCGCGCGCACTGAGTGACATTGCATGACAGCTATTGTAACACTCCAAAAGCGTCTCTCTCTCTCTCTCTCTCTCTCTCTCTGTCTGCCTGTCTGTCTTCACGTAGGTTTATGAAGACGAGCAGGGAGTGGAAGAAAAAAATTCATCACTTTAGAAAATCCTTCTCCCCTCAGTGGTTTTGCACAATAATTGTTTTTCCACACCCTTGGGCGAGTCATCAGTGTAGCTGCCACATCACCACATGATATTCACGATAATCCCCATTAGTCTTACTGCTGTGGTGTCTCTTGCGCTCCCAAAACTTTTTCTTAGAATGTGATAAAATTGTAAATGTGTTGATTCCCTTTAGGTTTCTTGTCAGGACTTGATGATCTTTCTTGGTTTTACGGCTTTTTTTGTTCGGTCTGTATGTGATGATTTAAAAGGTGTTATTTTTTTGACATTATAGAGAGTCTTAGAATGGCTCGACCCGGGTTATCTATGTCATGGAGCTTTCACATTAGCTCATTAGGTGTGTCTGGCAATTTTCAAACAAGGAGGATTTTGTAATTTTGCTTAAATTAAACTGTAACTAAACCAAAAAATCCACTTTTTCCAGGTGTAAACCAGTATGGGTATCTCGTGATGTTATATGGTCATCCATCTTCACAGTTTAGTGTATTGACATAATACATAAAAATCTAAACATCTGTCGTCCCAGGCTCCTCCCCCTTGTTTAAATGCAGGACTCACTATCAGACCACGCCCCCTGCACTAATCCCCACTCTCCCTCCCTCCCTCCCTCCTTCTTTCTCTCACTCTTCTGTGCATTTTTCAATCCAAGGCACTGGGTTATTGCGTGAACCTCACAATAAGGGTTTAGTTTAGGATAGTTTTTGGAAGTGCTGCACAAACACGGCTTCTAGTGAGGACACCAGCAGCAGCAGCAGACTACGACCCACCTTATGTGTGTGGTTATTAAGTAGATGCAAAGAGGTGTCGATATGATGCGACGCGCTCATTTGATTCAGACCTACTTAGACCGTAACTTCACTAACACTTACCACTGGGGGATGTACATTAGGAAACGTTCCTATGGGTCATATTAGGGGGGAGGAGAGGTTGGAAGTTACTGATGGTGGCAGCAATAGATCAACATCTCATGTGTGTCCTGCCAATTTCCTCATGACTTGCATGGACATAGATTTTATAGATTTTATTAGCCGAGCCATTTGTTTTCCTCGTGCCGTATTTTCAGTGACGGCGGGTATCCCTGAGTTCTGCTGGTTCTCTGCACAGGTGTGTGCTTCAGAAAGCATGAACGAGGCCTTGAAAGCCTTTGCGTGACATGAATATACACGGTTGCAAATCGTCTGGAGGCTAATTCTGACGCACGGTTCAGTATTTACAGGAAGTGTGACAGGTTTAAGCAAATAAATCACAAGGGACAAACAAAAATTGCGTCATCTGCAAAAAAAACAAAAACAATGATCTGTTGCTCATTTTACTTCATAGAAAAATGAGATTCAGTTAAAAACCTCAGAATGTCGTGTCAGCGACACACATTCTGATTTCCTGTCAGACGTGAAACTGATTTGAAAACTTATACTGACTCAATAGAGGTTTGAGAAATTTAACGTACATATATCAATACATGTGATTTAATTAGAGCCCAAAAGTGCATTCATCTTTTCTTGACTAGTTTTTTTGGTTGAAACTTGCTTTAACTTGAGATAATAATCAAGTGACTTGGGAGAAGTAGAAAAGGCAATTTGCCACTAAAGAGAAATGAAAAGCCAGAACGAGAACTTCTTCACTGCAAAAACAGCCCTTAATAAATAAATAAGCCAAATATTCTAAATTGATTTACATTTCCTTCTTGTTTTAAGAATGGTATAAGCAAATTTAAACTAGCTTGTAAATCTACAGCCCCTCTCAGATTGTAATGTGCTGAGAAGTTAAACTATATTATAAGCAAAATTAAAAAAAACACAATTCTGCCATACAAGAACTGCTCAAATTTGCAGACACCAATCTGCAATAGTGAATTTTACTGTCTTTCACACATACTTAATATACACCAGTAGGGAAACTATAAAAAATATAGTACTTTTTTTCCGTTTGGGCAACAAATAAGAACAATTTCTCAGAAATGCAGCTTATTTTAATTGCTTGAAACTGAATTGAATTTTTGCAGCGTTTGTACAATATCTAGAAAATCGAAAAGGCGACAGCCCCTAAACAAGTTATTATGTCAAACAAGGACAGAAGTTAAGTTCTTGTTCTGTTGTATTTATTTAAGGTTTTTCTTTTTCTGACTCCATCAGGTGCCGAGATCAAAACCAAACCCGATATCACACGAGTTTGCATGTTTCCATGCGTTCATTTGGTTGATCTGTAACGTGGAAACACAGCAACGACCTCTCTCCAAGTCAACGCACGCCATTGGCATGCTAATGCTAATGCTAATGTAAACACACTGTCGGAACCGTAGCCTCTGCATCATAATCAAAAATGAGGCACTGCTCGTACTTTAGGTTTGATTTCAGCAGCGTAGCGTTCACTAAGTCCCAGAGGTCAGTGTGGTCAGTCTAAGCTGTAACTGTGTCTTGAGGGTAAATCCGACATATCTGTCGAAAGAGAGTTCATGCGACATATCGTCACTGTATGGAGACGAGTCACTGAGACAAAGATCTCCTTTTATTCAGGGAAACATGAACGAAATATACATTTAGATTAATAAAAGCATTGCAGTAGGTTAATCGTCTGTAGATAACATGTATAAATTTTGATAAAATACCCTTATAGCACCACTTCTCTCTTGAATTTGCTGCCTCCATCTTTGTCGTTGTCATCTTCTTCTTGTGTTTGGAGTTTGTTTGGTTTATTCCCTTGATGATGACTTTGATTTTCTTTCCTCAGTCACCCCGGCTTGGTTCATTCTGTGATTGTATACACTGTATTATATACTTGTTCAAATAAAGCTTTATTTGGTTTGTTCACAGGTCTTTTACTGTTGTTTTCGAGGGTCTCGTGTGAATGAATACATTTCTCGAATCAATGAAAAGAAACATTTGAAGAAAACTTTTTAAGAATGACAGTAGAAAAGTTCCGTTTCCCTGACTGTAACAAAGAATCAGTGCAGTAACAAGGTTCCCAGTATGAATCATGGTTCAACATGGCCTTTCCTTTGAGGAGCCTCTCCTTGTGTTTGAATGTGTCCTGTCATGTTATTCCAGGTTCAACCCAGGTTCCAAAGACAAGGCCAGACCAGTGAAAAGCTGTCCGACAGAACACTGACTGTCTTCTGCTTTATAGCCATGAAGCATTTCTTTCCTGCTCACTCCTTCGCCCAATAACGAAGGTGCCGAGGCTTCATGTGGGCTGATCCATATGAATCTTACATAACCCCTTCAGTTCCCCTATAGGGCAAAAAAAAAGACTGAATTCCGAGTGAAAAGTGCATGTGGGCTAGTTTAATGACAGGATCGAGCTGGAAAGTTTGGAGTTAGCCAGTGGCGTCTCATTAATATATACACACATGCTGGAGCTTGCGTTAAAGGATGACTACCTGCTCCTATACTCTGTCTCCGTCACTGCTGATGTAGTGCAGTCCAAACGAGTAGTGATGAGAAAGGAGTTTAAGAGAGGCGGGTGGCGATTGATGTTATAATGATAGCCGGTTTCTCCCTGGGCTGCTGCCTCCGCTGGTGAAAAGCTGTGAGGATTCTGCTCTTTTTCCTCCGACTTGTCAGACGATGGAGACATTGTTCTGAAGGGGCTGGATTCCTGGAGAGCGGGAACATGTGCGGCATGAGCACAGATTGTTCGGGGTCTAATGGTTGGTTACGCAGAGACAAAAAATGAAATCCTGCATTCATGATTCCAGCATTAATTCCTGCAGGACTGATGGAGACGGAGCGGTCTTGTTTTTGGTTTATTGATGTGGTTTTAGTGCAGAAACGGCTCGGGCCTTGTCCACACATAGGTGGGCATTTTGGAAAACTGAGGTTTTCATCCTCCTGAAAACAAAATAATCCTGTTTGCAACAAACATCTGTAAAGCTTTGCAGGCCAATGAGAAAAGAGGTAGACAAACATCACCGTATGTTCTGGTGGGCAACAATACACAATTCTGACACCTTTGGGCTGTCGTATGTTCCAAAAATCAAGTTCAAACTAATATTTCCTGTTATTTCTTCTTCTTCAACCAACGCACTTCACTCCTTTACTTGATTATTTTACAGCTGCAGAGACTCACTTCATTTCTGGGTTTGATTGGAAAATAATTGATCATGTTAATTAAAGGAAAAAAGGTACAAGTGTTTTGTTTGTATTTTGAACATGACAAATTTATAATGATGGTGAACTTTTCTATTTTCACTGTGGGAAAGGAGAATTGCTCGTTTGTATAGATATCCGTGAACATAGCTGGAGTAACTGTGTTTCCACATTATGTGTAAGAATGTTAAACGTGCAGTTAGCACAACTAACAATCGCACACGTTTGGCTCCATCTGACACTATTACACAACAAAAGAGATGATGCTTCACACTGACGTCAAACAGAGGACACACAAGCAGCACGTTACAATCCAAATAACTCCATTTTCATATGGTGAATGGTCTGGATTTAAACTTTTACTCTACAGTTTTTCACATTTTTATGTGCAGGCACATCTTTCACACCCATTCAAACATCATCAGGAGGAACGTGGGGGAGCAAGTGTCCCTGTGGCAAGATTGGCATGGGAATTGGACCCTCTAACTTCAAGTTGAGACACAACACTAATAGTTAACCACTCATCCACTGTCGCCCCACATAACACCTATGTGTGGACTGGGCATGAGTCCAGCGATTTTAAACAGACAACACTCATTTCTCTTAGTTTCGTGTGTGTTTCTCACACTTTTCCACTTCAAACGGCATTATTATCACTCTTATTTATAATTGTAGGTCTTCTTAAATCATACAGTCAAAATTACAGCAATATACTCAGCGCTCTCAAAATATAAAGCTGTGGCAGGCAACATAGTTCTGGCAATAAAGGCAAAGGACGCTCCAAGGCACTTTCTTTTAAACTATTCAAATGTCTTTAATCTAATGCCAACTTCATGTTAAACCCTTTAAAAACCCTACAAAACACACACACATACATTATATATATAGATATACATACATATATATCTATATCTATATATATATATATATACACAAAGACTGGGTCGGGATACACAGTTGTGTCATGGTTGATTTATTTTGGGTCGCCAAATTTTCCTCACATTTGTTTGCCACTTTAAAAAAGTGTGTCCCCTCATAGAAGGTTTGGAAAACTCTAATCCAATACATGTCCACAGGCACACGATTGGCCAACCGTGGGTCCTGATAGATATTTGTTTGGGTCCTAAAATTAATTTGTACCAGCTTTCTTGTTAAGAATTATGTTTTTTAAACATTAACTGATCAAACATCTGTTTTTAAGAATGTCTGCTACTCTTTTCAATGTATTCTATTTATATAGCACATTTCAACAACAAGGCATCTCAAAGTGCTTTACAATAAAAAAGCAGCAGCGGCATAACAAATTAAACGAATAAAAACGTTTAAATAGATTAATAATAGAAATTAAAAGTAGTTACGGCTGTGGTGTAGCAATGATAATCATTTTATTTTTATTTAAAAGCACAGTGTCAAACAGGAAGGTTTCCAGGCTAGATTTCAAATAATGAATACATTTAGTAGACCTGCACTCTTCTGGGAGTTTGTTCTATAAATAATGTTCAACATAATATTAGGTGTTACAGGAATGGAAAGTGTATGCAGCTTTTCTCCTGAAATGGTTCACAGTAGTTTGTCATCTTTAAGAAGTGGTTCCCCACAGAAGACGCTTCATTGTCATTGTTTGTTTGATTTCTTAATTTTTCTTCGTAACTCACCAACATTGTTCGCTGCAGCCAAGTCCTCCTTCCTGGTTTTGGCCAAAAGATGTGGCAGTGGGCGGAGCCTAAGAGTGGAACCTGAGGATGGAGCCTGATTAAATACAGAGGCCCAGTGAATGGACCAAACCATGAGTGGTATCAGCATGGGGGGGATTTGTGTTTGGTCATGACCTCTATAAAGTTATAGTTGGTATAGTTTTACTCTTTTGATTCAAAATGGTGACTGCTTGTGGGCAGCCAATGGACACGCAGAAAGGGAACTTGGCTTGTAATTGGAGGGTTGTTGGTTCAAGGCCCTGCCTTGTATTTTCCTATGACACCTTATTTGCAAGAATTTGCTTTCGCTAACATTTACAGAAGAGTATAGAACTGCCACAGAGGAAAAATATCTAAGGGTTTAAGGAGAGAGAGGTTTTAATGCCTTTAGGAGGCAACAGTGCGTCATCACCGCTGTAAAGTGCATTAAATGAAACTGCGGACATGTTCAGTGATCGATCGCAGTAATCAGTTCAGCGTCATGTTTAAACTGCCAGCTCATTATGTTTATTTAAAGTGAAAGCGTGGCACCCCTAAAATAGGGTAACCACAATTTTAATTTTCAATGATTTATTATTTTGTGGCGTAACACTAATATTGAGATAGCGAGGGCGGAACCTTTGTTTCTCAACAGTTGCCCGGGGAATGGTTAGGGTCGTGCAACCGCTGCCGTTTCTTCAGAGACAACCTGTTACCGGTAAATGGACAACCGTGTCTTCATGTCTCTCCTTCACCTGCTTAACACAGGTCAGTGTGTTTGTACACCACGATTTTACGCCATGATTGTGTTTTATATTAACAAATATTAATAGCGCGAGTGTTCGTAGCATGTTTTGCTAATGTTTTTATGACTAATTGACAGGGAACAAATACGCAAGTTTCCCCGCGAAGACGCCATTTTGTGCCGCGCGCGGCCGCAGTTGCATTGTCTAGAAAGGGAATAAGTGCAGTTAAAGTGTGAGATGTGATGTAATTACAAGTCTCTGTTTATTGTGAAAATGTATTATTATGAGTGTAATCTGAAAGATTACAGAATTATTTTTATTTTGTTCATGCGCCTGTTGCCAGGTAGATTTGGTTTTGGAGAGATAGCATAAGCACTTTGTTTGTGTGTGTGTGTGTATATATATATATATATACACACACACACATATATATATATATATATATATATATATATATATATATATATATATATAGTATATATGTGTATATATATATATATATACACACACACACATATATATATATATATATATATATACACACATATATACATGTATGTATATTGAGCATTTACACGGTGAAATTACACTACCTGGAATAGTGTTTGAACCAGTTTAGACTGTGGGAAAAAGGTAATATATTTACAGAACTGTTTATGAATATAAATTTCAGAGAGTATGTGTTGATTAGAACAGAAAGATGAGACAATGTATGAGACTGGAGTATTGATTTTGATTGGTTTGTGAAAATGTGGAGGTGGACAACATAACACTGAGATGTGATAAAAGATATACATTGTGCTTATGTGATGGTGATAGTGACGGTGACAACCTGTTATGGGAAAAGCGACAACCGTGTCTTCATGTCTCTCTCCTTCACCTGCTCTGGGACCCGTAACAATAGTTTAAGATATTTTTGGCTAGTTTACCTGGTGGTTAAACAGCAATACTGGCTGGGAAAATGAAGTTTGCAAACCACTCACTCTCGTGCACCAAAGTCCATACCGAAAATCATTATTTTTTAGCTTGTGGGAACACAGGAGCTGCTGGTCTACACTGCTTGACTCATTTGATAAGTTTAAGCCACTTAAATAAACCGTGGAGAAGAAATGCACAGTATGATACATTTGAACGTACTGATGGAAACAGCCGTGGATCAACAGCTCTTGTATGCCACAATGTAAAATTGCACCGTTGGTGCAGCGGGAGCTTACCATTCAGTCAGAGCTGCCTATGTGTCTGGACTATAATCTGTGTATGAAATTGGTCGACTGTTCCGCTTTTAAAAGTCAAGTCCAGGTAGTCGTACAGGGGCGATACTGCTGGTTCTAAAAAGAAGTCTCTTTAAAGTCTATGAGGAAAAGTAACCTACTTTTAACTTGATATATAAACATTTTCCTGACACGTTAATGTTCTCGATCACTAATTTCAGCTCTTCTTTAGCAGACATTTTTTAAATAATTTTTTCAAACATTAAACCATGGTAAATGTGAGAGGACACGAGTGTGATTGACAGCTGGTATCATCCAATAGAACCCTGGTTGTAGATCTGTGAATTTGCAGTTGCAAATCAGATTTGTAAGCATGTCTGATCAGAATCTGATCGTCCTTACCGACTGTTCACATTAAATTATTTATTATTGCAAGTGATCAGATCCGATCTGCATGTGTCCATATTGACATTGTGTTGTCTAGTTTTCCACATGGATTTCTATATTTACAGGCCACGCCCCTGGAAAAACAAGTAGTCTAAACAAAAAAAAAATGGACGACAGAAATCTGTTCATGTTTTAGTTCCAAATGGTTACGCACAAACCACCATCTGCCCATGTTACCACCGTCTGCCCATGTCTTCCATGCTTTTATCACAGTTTTTAAACAATTTTCTTCCACTGTGTCAATTGTTAAACATGCTTCACGTGTTAGTGCAACAGCACTTTGCAATATCGCAACTACACGGCGGTTTGTGCCATCGGAAAAATTCCAGCAGTTTCTGAAATCTGAGAAGTTGCACGTCAAAGCCAACGTGTGGTTATTACAGTAATGTCACTCGTGCTGTCGCAGGAAGCTGGTGAATCAGCGTCTTTGTCACCTGAGAGGAGAGTACATAGATTCCATTTTTTGGCCTGTTTTTGGACATTGAGACAACAACTCAAACAAATGTTATTTTAAATATGTTTTGTACTGTTCAACTTTAACAACAGTGTTTATAATGTTTTCTAAATAAAACCTTTTGTTTTTCTTCTGTCAATTTAAATTGTTAATACACTATTTTAACATTCAAAATAACTGCCAGATATTGAACGTTATTCTGGAAAAATAGGCAAAAATCACCCAGACATTTTCTGGCCCTTTTATGGTTAAAATAATTCAAAAAAAAAAGTCCTGATGGACATTTTGAGGCTTGGGAGTTAAAGGGTTCACTTCTGTGTTCCCAAGTCCCAATGTGAGCAACCTAGACATTCATATTGCAGCAGATCTGTAAAAATCTGATATGTGGTTTGAATCAGCATTGGAAAAATCAGAGCTCATGTGTTTTTTTTAATTGTTCAGACCAACAGATACAATCTGGATCTGCTTAATAATATGATTTGAGCTGTATAGAGGCCTGTAGTCACTCTATAGTCTGACCCTTACGCAACCATACTTCAAAAACCCTGAACTCTCCCTTTAATAGTAACAAATAAAAACAAAATCTCTGGGGTCATGAGAGCCAGACAGGCAGTGGCTGAAGGCCGTGTCAGGGTGGAGGACAGCCATTGGTCAGACGGCTCTGGGGGAAGACACCGACCGAACAACACCTAAACTGGACGTGGTCAGCATTTGCAGCAGAGGCAGCTGGAGACACAGTGGAATAAAACACCTTTCTCCTGCACATCCTTTACATTCAGAGGGGCCACGCGTCTTCTTCTCTTTCATGCAACAGACACCCTGAGTAAGTCCTTCACCCTGCAGCCCACAGTCTCAGCTCCCACTGAGGAAGATCATTTCGGGGACATGTACGTAACACAACACTGTTGCTACATTTGGATATGGGGGATATACTGTATATCTAACAGTGTGATGTGTTTGGTACCAGAGCAGGGCAACAGGAGTCCTGTGAGCCTTGTTAATCCTATTTCACTTCATAAAAGAGATTTACTGCTGGAAGAGCAGCTGAACAATCATTTTAACCAAGTTGTATTTTCAGTTGTGCCGTGACAGCTCTGGTGTTGCAGAAACGGAATAAATGGGATATTATGACGACCACACGAATAACCTCCAAAAAAAAAAAAGGTAAACGTCATGTAACCAGAAAACTGTGAAATGTGAATTTATCCAAATTTTTACTCAAAGTTTCTTTAAAAACAATGATAAAAGTTACTGTTGCACAAATGAGCAAAATCAATTATTCTGGGTTATACATCCAAAATAGTGATCACAATCATTTTTATTTTAAAAGTCAATAATTATTGTGATAAATATGTAATTATTTGATTTATGCTCAAAAATAGAAGCAGTGATGTGCACCTAAAAGGATACATGCTTGTCACTGTGGGTGTAACTTTCTGAAAGACAATTTTGTACCCGCTCAAACTGCATCAGTACAATCTATTAGCCTAAAACACATTTATGTACCTTCACAATACAATAGTGCAGGCATTTACCCACTGAAAGGGTACAAATAAAGGACAATAATCGTCCAAGCAGCAATTACAATTTGACCGTCTCTTTAGCACCCAGATCAACATACACATCAATTGTAAATACTGTACATTGGAAATTCAAACAAAATCAATTTAAGAAAATTCCTAAAAGCTGATTTAGAAACTACAATAAAATTACCTTGAATAAAGTAGGTCTTTAATATTCATTATATTACATTATGATTGCTTATTTAACAATATTTGATCATATAATGTAAAACAACGTTTTGATACATTTTTTTCATAATTGTACTCTGTTGTATGACGTACACAAGAAACATTTAACATTCAAAAAATAAGATAAGGACCAAATCTATGGTCATGTTATGTGTATGTTGGCATATCTAACACACAATTTATGTTGTTGTAAATAATATCGCAAAGTGATATCTGTAACCCTGCTATTATACCGCTGTCAAATTAGCAGTTCCTGGTTTCTGCCACTGCTCATGTTTCACGCCGCTGGGACGTCTCTACTGTGGGATCCTGGGCCGGCTAAGAGGAAGCCATTTTAATCACTCCTATATAAACAAACACACAATGACTGTGGAGGAGCCGGTCCCGTCGCTGTGCATGAATGAGGCTGAGTGAAAGTAACCACATTTCTCTCCATAAGTGCAGACGTCTGGATGTCTTCATTTGTCAACTCTGATTTCTGCAAATCCACAGTCGTGTTTGCAAAGAGACGTGACAAATGAAAGGAGGCAGCCGGAGCAGGACACTGCCGCGTCGAGACATTTCTCTCCCTGAAAGTGATTTCTGTCTCTAAGACTTTGTGTTACTTTAAAGGGTCATGCAGAGCTGTGATCCTGGAATTATCGGAATGAAAAAATGACTTTTACAAGGAAATCACCTGCTTTCTCAACTTTGGTCAGTTTTTCCTCCCAGACAATGTTTGTTTTTTGGCGTATCATAATTACATCGATGTTTACAAGCTGAGACAGGAGACATCCATGAAGTAGGAGATCACACTTTGAGACCAAGTCATGAACAAAGCTTGTGCCAGTGTGTTTTAATGCAGCTAGAAGGATATCTGGGCCTCATCCACATGGAGACAGAACATTTCTAATACAGTCTTTTCTTTTCCATTCTTTAAAAAGTTTACCATAAATATGGCATCATTTCAATAAATGTCCACACAAAAAAAAAAGACTAATGCTGTAGTACATATGCCAGGCCTAAACGTGGAGCTCTAACTCTTACCACCAGAATGGGAGAAGAAGACATGGAGCTCTGGTTCTTTATTTTCAAATAAAGTATAGGTGTAGGTGTATGGTATATGTGTACATGGTTTCATTGGCATGAGTTTATCTATAAGATTGGCCCTCTGTTAGTAACTTCCTGTCTATAGTTGTTGACTGATCAATCCGTGATCACCCAAATATATTCCCAATTAAATTAGAAAATAATCACGAAGATAGGGACAAGAAGTCCCCATCTCTTACCCTGAGCAAAAGTAAAAAAAAAAAATAATTTCAGTCAAAACTCATTGTGTTGGACAACATGTGTATGCAGGATCAGACACTTCGTCTGGATCTGATCCAGATTACGGATTTGGCAGCAGTTTAACTTCAACATGGGAAGTCCCATTGAACAAGTTCAGATGCGTATATTTGAGCAACATCTTAACAGGATGAATTTTCTCATGCTTATGTAAGAAGGTAATAGATATATATATATATATATATATATATATATATATACATATATACATACATGTATATATAGCAGGTAAAGTCCCTGCATCTATAGAGGAGTCAATCTATCCAGGATCAAAGGCAACTGTGTTTATTTCAAGTATTGGTAAGTTCTTTGGAGAAGGGGCTGTTGTGTCATTTTGCTTCAGTCATGTCAGCTAATAAATTGGACGGGGGTTTATGGAGTTTGGGACTAAAGACGGAAACGGTGAAGGACATCGAGAGAAGAGGGACCTCGACTGTCTTTATCAGACCTAAGGTATTGACGTTTGTCCCACGATTCTTTAAGACCTAGCAGTGTGTGGACTTACTGTGTTTGTAACGTGACATTTTTATGTTTATTTTTCCCGCTGCGAAAAGAACCTGAAGACAAATGACAAAGACACAGGAGAGTCTTCATCCACTGTCGCTATTGTTGATGACACCAGGCCACAAATCAGGTAATTCAAAAGAACACTAACAAGCACAGTTGAAGTGATGTTACGTGAAACACAGGAATATTTCATGACATGCAGACGATACTGTGGTGTTTTTGTGTGAATGTGCTGCGATAACTAATATTTTTCCGCTTTACCGTGTCCAAAACTAAATGTGATCATTTGCGTAGAAATATTAAACTAGTTCAAGTGGATTTTTGCCTTGAATTCAATAACCTTCCTCTGTCAATATGAACACATTAATTAGTGCAGTTGTGTTTCATGAATACTGTTAATGTTGAGTCATCTGAGGCTCCATTATTCCTGTTTATATCTCATTCACCATGTTGGCTGCTGTTCTTCCTGTAGTTACAGAAAAAAAACAACTATCTCTTTTACTCTGAAGTTTCTGCCACACATCGTTTCACCCTTTCATTTAAACATGCAGCCCTACGTTGCACCTATGAAGTATATCGACCAAAAACTGGAGCAACATGCCAGATGGGAACATGCTCAATAAATACATCGTGCACGTCTCTCTTTGAATCTACTAATTAGATCACAAAGAAATGTGGATTTCTCGTGTACTTCCTACATCCTCGTCTCCCGATGAACCAATTTTCATAATTGTGACCCAAGGCGCATGAGGGAGATTTCTGTGTGTGCAATGATTACTCCGTCTTTCGGGTGCTTTGCATTTTAAAACTTCACCGTGCCGTCAGAAATGTGATTATATCTACAACCAAAAAAAAAAAAAATGGTGTCAGGTGCAAATGGCTTTGAGCTGCCCCACAACAATACTAGTTGAATTTCCAACACTTGAGATTTCCTCGGGGACAGCCATTCCATATTACTGATCTATAAAAAGAAGCAAATTGCCTGCTTGCACAACCAAACCGCCATCTGACAGCAGCCTCTGTGCTGCTTCTCATGGTCGCTATTAAAGCTCTGGGTGGTGTTTTCCCTCCCGGGCCTGACAGGCAGACTTCAGACTGCCCCCACCCTGTGTGCTGGATGCCAAAATCAGCACACACACACACACACACACTCACAGACACACACACCGGCTGTGGACCGTTTGTTCGCGACGTACCGACACAGCCTGAGAGGTTCATGGGAACAAGATACAACTGTGTACATAAGTATTTCCAACTTCTTTACACATTTCAGCCCTGTGTGTGTGCGTGTGTGTGTGTGTGTGAGTGAGAGAGTGAGAGACTCTGTCTAAGACATGTAATTTAAGCCTGGAGGGAGGAAACACTGAGAGAGGAGTTAAGTGCTGCCTGCTGATGAGGACACTGGCTGAATGTTTAACAGATTCTTCTAGAAAAGGACTAAAAATCGCAAACGTCTGCGTTAATGTGTGTGTGTGTGCGCGCTCGCTTCGCCGACTAATGAAATTCTTTTAATAATTGAAACAAAAAAAAGAAGTTTAAAGACGTTTAAACCGTCGTGGAGACCTAAATATTCACACTGACAGAGGGCGTGATGGAATTTTGTTTATACAGCGGGTTGGCAAACGAAAACGCTGCAGCAGTTCAAATGATCACTGTCTGCTTTGGGAATCAGTGGCACGGCCGACATTTTATGGAAAGAGTATAGAAGGCCACAGTGACCTGACACACACACACACACAAAATTCATATCAGTGTCTTCATCACTGGGTTTATTGGATTTTATTAACGAACAAAGACACGCACAAAAAACAAGTAAATATCTTGTTTGTGTGTGTGTGTTTGTTTCAGAAATCAAACCTTTGTCCTTATTATTTTCTTGCCATTCATCTAATTTCCATTTATACACGACAGACACATTTAATTCTCTCAGTGTGACAGTAAAACAGTGACACTTTTTATGTGTTGGGTTTACTTTGTCAGTAAAACAACGCCAATAGTAATAATAACTAAGATAAAAAGATATGGTTTATTTATTACGGACATATGAATGTGTATCCTATATGAGTTAAATTTAGTCTTTAAAAAAGCCACTAAGCAACATACATGCTCATCTAGACTTAAAATATCAAGAAATTCTTATAAAGCACACACACACGTAGAGCTACAGTGCTACATTGTACTTGTTCATTTTACTGTACAAAACCACAAGTGCTGGAATAATAAAGTAACATCACTAACATTATTCAATATTTAAATCTTCTTATGCTAAAAAAAATTTAATAAAAAAAGGTACTCGTCTGCCTACTTCACAGGAGCGCACATGTCCATGTTTTGAAATTAGATTTTAAGAAAATAAATAAACCTGAATAGATGAATACTAAAATATCAGCTTCACTGATTCTGTGTTTTTCTGGGTAATGGAAGTCTGTGTTTTAAGGGATATTTGTTTTCAAGTTTTGTTTTGTATTTTCTGAGTTTTTTTGCAATACATTTGCTTCTTCTTCTTCAGTCTTAAACCTTTTTTTTTTTTCTGTATTTTTAGCCGCTCACTTGGAACAAAAACACTGTTGTTTTGTTGGTTTTAATAAACGACTGAATGATAACTACAAAAATAAAATAAAATAAAATGAAATTGTCGATGCCTCTTGGCTAATACTGGCCAAATGACACAGAGAGCAATTGTCCGTTGATCAATTAAACACAGGAGGCGCAGGATAAAGACTTATACAGCTGTAAATATGATTTAAAAATGAACTCTAAAACAATAGCGATACATCTGAGTGGGTCATGTGGTCATAAGTCAAGATGTGTCAACGGTAAGTGATATCATGGGAGTCCTAAAAGACATTAACTGGCTCCATTAAGTGTGTGTCAGTCCACACTTGGACTCTTGTTGCAACAGCTGCTTCCAACGATCGCTTGTCATTGTTGCCATTTATGGCCGATCGCCCACCGAACCCTAAATTATCTCCACCGACAGACGCGCAGAGTTTCACGCCTCCAGGCGCCTGCGACGCTTTGACCCTTTGTCATGTGGCACACTTCCACTTTCCTCCGGTGGCCAATCAACAACAACAAGGCGACGCATTAGCGGCTTCATTACTGTCGGTGTGGGACGTGACACTCGCGGTGCTTTTAATGCCACCTCCATTTGAAGACAAAAGGAAAACTTTAATTAGGGGAGAACGTGGTGACAGTGATCATGTTTAGATTTCTGTGCAATGAGGGGAAAGAGACAGCGAGTTAATCACACGGCATGTCGTGAAGCCAGAGCTATTTTTATGCTTGTGTTCCATTTGTAGTCGGAACTCAGATTTCCAAATCGTAAACTCAGAGCTACCTCACATAGTTAGGATGACAAGATGCTTCCATACAGGAACTGCCACTTTCACTGTTGATAGCACGTGTGTCGCACACGTTAACGAGATGAGGTGAACTCAAGGGTGATGTCACTCCCAGCTCTTTCTGATGTAAATGGTACGTAGCGCTAAGACAAAGAGGACAGTGATTGCTAAGCATCTACTTGGAGAGAAATTGGAGCTTCCCTGTTTCCAAACTTCAACTGAACTACCTGCTGCTCGGATCAGATTTTTTTACCTCTCCTTTCCAGTCACTGCTGTTGAGCAAATATTGGGTCTGCTGAGCAGGATCTGTAGGTGGCACTAATTTGACCTCTGGGTCCCAGCAGAAGCAGAACAACACGGCACGAGCTGATATGGTAAATAAACAGCGCTAGTTGCTGTTGATACACAGTCGTTTCATTGCTGCTTCCATCTATCGCTGTGGTAATATTTGCTCTGTGCACAAAGCGGAGGAATGTAGTGATTTCCTCATCAGTCCTCTCTGGACCCTTATCCGTTGGCGAGTGTGAGAGTATGAGAGAATGGCTGTTCATCAAGGAACTGAACTGTCCAGGGAGTCAGCTGGGACTGACCCAGGCTCCCTCACGAAGCCTCATGTGGTGAATAAAGTAGTAAATAACAATAACACGAGACAACAAGTGAGTGAGGGAAATGTGGAAGCTGGCGTGACAATTCATTCACGTCATTTCTAAATATCATCCTTTATTTGCCGTGTCTGTCTCCATGTCCCTCTACCTTTTAGTACATTTACTTTTAACCGATATGCCAACGGTCAGCTGGGATTGACACTCCTGTGGAGGATAAAGTGGTAGAATGTGAGTCAGTGAGTGATACAGCAATGTTCTCACTTCAAAGATGCACATAAAAGCAGGCTGATGGAACACACACACACACACACAGGCTTTCAGAACAGTTCTAACAGTTTTAAACGTTTAAATGGTTGTGTAATATACAGAATATTCAGAATATTTGTTACTGTAAGACTGATGATAATAGTGTGCTGACAAGATTTATTCTGTTCCATTGAGGTCAAGCAGGGGTCCGGAGCCTTAGTTAGTTAGTTAGTTAGTTAGTTAGTTAACTAATAGTGGTGTTTGGTGTCTGTGATGGCGAGTCATACGTTCCACAACTTTCTCGTCCATTTGGTGGCGTACTTTTGTTTTTGACACAGTAACCACGGAAACGTGCTTAAGGTTGTAAGAGGAATTCTGCTGGTACTAATACGTGTACAACTCGGCGCTCAAAGAATGCAAGGACATGCAAATGAGGGTCAAATCCCGGTAAAATGGAACGTGAGATGGCGCACACGTGCAGGAAACACTTGTAAGCGCACATGGCTCTGCACATAAAATATGACCCAGCGCTCACTTGTCCTCCGAACTTTCTGTCCTCTCTCACTGTGTGTCTTTTTGTCTTCCTCTTGTACTTCAGTGAGGGACCTTTGCCCTATCGAGAACTGTTTCAGTTCTTTTTCCACATACCTTAAGGGCTGCTAATGCAATGGGTGGAACTGCTTCATTTAGGTTGTGAAGTGTCTGATGTCCGATGGTGATGATGATGTTTTTCTTCTTAGTGTTTCTTGAAGGTTCTGCACTTTTGCTCCCTTGACTGGCTTCAGGACATTTGCTGATATTTACAGAAATCCATTCCTCCTTGTGTTTGTGTGTAAATGTTTCCTGTGCCACTGGCTGCCACATGACCCCAAAAGCAAATTATTTCCACTCTTACGCAGAAAGATTTTTTTTTTTTATCCACTTCAAATGGTGTTTTTTTTTTTTTCCTCCAAACAAATCTTTGCAGAATTTTGGTCAGAAAGCTCATCTGTCAACAAAACCTGTTTCCCCAACAATGTGGCTCATCCAGATGTTATTTTCCAGACTTCAGACATGGAGTTTTATGATGAGGTGCCAGGTAACGTTTCCCTCTGATCACATCACCACTCATGTAGCAACTGAACCATTCTGTGGTACATTGTGGCCGTGTGGGAGGGTTTGCATCAGCTGCCATTTCTTAACGTTTTGAAAAGTGGAACGTTCAAGTTGGGAAAACTTCGACGAGATCTTTGTGTCGCCACCGCTGACTTGTAGACAGTTTGCTTCATTTTCAAATGTCAATTTACTCATGATCAAGGACGGCCGTTCACCCACTTACTGTCTATACCACTTTATCCATCACATGAGGATTGCTGGAGCCAATCCAAGCTGACATGGGGCAAAAAGCAGAGTTCACAAGGGCCAACACTGTCAATTTACTGTCATTTTATTTAATTGTCCGAGTCTGCGTGTTTTTGGACTGTGGAAGGGAGCTGGGGGACAACATGCAAACTCAGACCAGGATTCCAATAAGGATTCGAATGCCACACCGTCCCGCCTCCAAAACAGAAATAATAATTATAATATCACATTATGCAAGTACAAAAAAACGTGTGAATCTGAAACGTCCCAAAATGAACATGGGGTGGGGCGTTCAGACAAGGTAAAGAAGAATATGCTGCAAGACTTGTGGTCAATTAAGAGTCTTTAAAGAGTCAAATCATTGCTCAAACTCTATCTAAGTCTATGGGCTTTATAATGAACAATAGGTGTCTGGTAGCGGGTGACTTAAAAATTGCATATATCGGGACATCATTGTGTTGCATCCAGAAAAATATGTTAGTTTCTTATAAACTCAGGAGTTAATGAAAGAGGAGAGGGTTCAAAATGTTTAGCTTGGAACTGACGAGAGAAAGTGGACGAAGGACAGACCGCAGACTCTATTGATGAAGTTTATTAACCAAATTTAATTAAAGCCTTTTTCTCTTTCTTCACAGATAGCTTTCCTGTTCCATGTGGCCTGCATGATTGTTCACTGTCCTGAAGAAGCAGCAGTAGCAGGACAACGCTGCTGAGGACTTGCATGAAAAACAAGCCCCTTGCTGCGCGCTGCAAATGTGTGGATACCAGGTGAACTGTATCCTCTGCATGCTTTTGGTCACAGTGGAAAAAACATCTAAAACATGACTTCAAAGTAAGTTCATTCAAAATAAAGTTAGCAAAGTTGTCTCCTTCATGAAGTGAACTTAATTAATTTAGGTCTTACCAACTGAAATAATGTTTAAATGTTTCAAAAATAATTGGCTTTTTACTCTGCACTTGTGATTTTTCTGCAAAAACAGCGGGCTAGAGAATAAAATGTTTAAATATATATGTATATATATATATATATACACACATATACATATATATACATATGTATACAGTATATATGTATATGTATATATATATATATATATATATATATATATATATATATATATATATATATATATATATATATATATAGTTAGATGTACTTCTGATAAAATAATAGAATAGAATAAGAACTATATATAAATATTCTGTCCAACCCTTTTCTCTTTTCAGTGAATAAAAACCACAGCAGCAGGAAAAGAAAATGGTTGACAAAAACTAAAAACTAAAATTGGTTGACTCTAAAAAACTAAAATTGATAGCACTGAAACAAATTAAGTTCATTCAGTTTGAATGACCTTGAATTCTTTTTTTTTTTGTAAGTCAATGTCAACTTTTTACTTTCACTGACGAAAGTAAACAAAATGTGTACGATGTACAAACTAACATCTGACGCCTGATGGCACAAAGCAGAATGTTTGATTGAAAACATTCAAATAGAACAGCGCTCGCAGATGATGAATGCGGGCGTAGTGTTGGTGTCACACAGACACTTTGTGGTGAAGCCACAGTAAAACATTAATCCTGATTAATTTAGCAATCGTTTGTTACACACTCGCGTGCTGGAGTCAGCTCTGTGTCAAGGGCACAAAGGATGAGCTGTAATTTACATCATGAACGAGGCAAAACAAACAAACCAACTGGAAAAAAAGCAGATTTAAATAAACCTTGAAGTGAGTCCTTGTCCGCCTCCGTCCATTTACATGTACAAACTTTATTAATCAATATTTGTTTGCCGTAATTACAGCTGTTGGGCTATTTTTCCTGAGGTAATGGAGATTAATTAGTGACCTGCATCAAATGCTTAACGTGTAAAGGGCTAATGAGCTCTGCTTTGTGCTTTCATTTTTTAAAGTGATATGCCAAGTCATCTGAGAAAGCAGGGAATTAACTTCAGACTCTTTAATTGTAGTTTTTTTTCCCCATTATTTGTCTGTGTTTGTTATTTAAGACCCCCAGTGGTTCCATCTTTATGGTCAAAGTCTCTCAAGCAGCAGAGCAGTAATGAATCAGGTCCCGTTGAGTGAATGAACCGCCTCCGCGGGACTTTCCCTTACTTAAGGTGACCTTCCACACATAAAGCTAACACCATTTACTGTCTATCCATCTATTTCTATGTCCAAACCCTGTCTCGCAAAAGTGATGTTCCCGCAGAAGCAAACTGCACTCTCAATTGCTTTTTCACATTTCCTCCCATGTTATATTTGTGTTTGATACACAATTCACAGCCAAACATCACAAGGTCTGTGTGTGATTTGTGGGGAGAACTTGGTGGATTACCTGGATAAAGATGGACGCAGGTGCTCATGAAGGACAGGGTCAACAAATGAGAGAGCCAGCATGTCCATGTGGGGTCCCATAAGGGTTATATTTGGGCTGACAATATGGGTTCCAAGCAGGTTTGTCCGTGGTTCCAGGTTTGGATCCATGTTATAGTAGTCACTTATATCCAGGTACCCCATAAAGGGTATGTAAGTGGGCATGGGATTGACCCAAGTGGGTCCCAAGTGGGTCCCAAGCGGGTTTGGGTATGGGACCCACATGGATTTGCTTGATCTTGTGTCGAGAAGAAATAAAAATACTTACATTGAGTTACAACCTATCTATAAGGTTTTGGGTCAAAGCAAAATTCTACTTTATGGCATATGACACAGTCATCCACGACAAATATTATGTTTCGATAGCCGCAACAAACAATACCGTTTACCAACTGTAGGGGGAACCCCGGGGGCAAATAGTACTTTGTATTACTTTGAAAAGTCTTTATTGAAACACGACTAAACTGTAGGACAATGAAGCGGCAACCGGTGACGACCTTCAAGGTCTTCATCAACCGGTGACGACCTTCAAAGTCTTCATCAACCGGTGACGACCTTCAAGGTCTTCATCAACCGGTGACGACCTTCAAGGTCCCCGTCAAGGTACAAAATGGTGGTGTTTTGAGGACAGTCCGCTGTGTGTTTATGGAGAGCAAGACATTTGAGACCAGTTTGAAACAAGAGACAAGCGGGTTTGTCTGTGGTTGCCTCATCCATGTTTGGGTCCATGTTACTGAAATCACGTGGACATCATTTGTCTACTTCAAGCCCATGCCCACTTAGTACCCAGGTAGCCTGTAAAGGGTACTATGTGGGTATAGGATTGAAGTAGACAAACCCTTATTGGACCCACATGGAGATGCTGATTTGGTCATGTGTGGAGCAGGAACACAAATACTTAAATTTGGGTTTAAATGTCTACAAGATTATTTTGATGGTACATCAACTTACAGCATAGTTACATTGGCATCATAGACCTTCTGTTTTTGGTCAATGTCATGAAAAGAACTACAAAATTCTACTTTATGGTCTATAACACGGTCATCCACGTAACAAACAAGACCTTTTACCAACTGTAGGGCGACCCCGGGGGCAAATATTACTTTGAAAAGTCTTTATTGAAACACAACTAAACGTAAAACAACAAAATGGAAACCAGTGACGACCTTCAAGGTCTCCGTCAAGGTACAAAATGGTGGTGTTTTGAGGACAGTCCGCTGTGTGTTTATGGAGAGCAGGACATTTGAGACCAGTTTGAAACGAGAGACGTCTGTCAAACAGTAGACCACAGTTTGAGACACTCAGTGGCAGCGTCTTTCATAGACGTATAATGTGTTGTTGATGTGGAGAGGATAATGTGACATATGGCTGGACAATATGGACAAAAATATTCACTTCCTACTATATTTAGACTGAAGAGCGTTATACATTATAAGACCCCCCAACAACTAGGGTTTCCTCTGTGCTCAGGTGTGTTTACTCACACCTTTCAGCAGGTTCGCAACTTGAAAAGCCAGAATCAGCAGGTTACGCTTTGGCAAAATGGAATTGATCCATCCCCCCCATCTGCCACCCCTGTTGTTTATGCTCCGCCCCTAAAAACACCAGAAGTCATACAGTCTGTTGAGAAACTGAGAATGTTGGCAGATCTCTGACCTCTGACCTCTATCCAGAAGACAAAACTTGTTTAGTTCTGTCTCATTGGGAACAGGTTTTGGTCACCATGAGGACTAGTGGTCCTGACAAGATCAGTGTTTATGCCAGAAAGTGACAAACACACACACACGCAGACAAATAAAGGAAAGCCCTTCTTTGACCTGATGGGTTAGGGTTAAAAAAAAGTCCTTTTCAATTACAATGATACGAAATACAACAATGAATGACTGATTTCTTTTTAAACTCTGTTATATTCAGAGGGAAATATCCCTTTTCTGACAGCTTTTTAACGTCCAGAATAAAAGACATTATGGACCAGCTCACAGCTTCAGAATCATTTTGATGGTTCACTGACTTGTGCGAGGGAGAGCGGTGCCTCTGTCGTCTCACTGCTCTCTGCGCTCTGTGGACGCCTGTTCTTGCACTTAACGGCACGGAGTTGAAAAGGCTGAAAAAAGTCATTAAAACCCGGCGTTCGTCGCAGATATTCAGTGAGGACATTTGAAAAAAGCATCAAGAATTCTAAACGGAGCCTGGTGTGTTTGATACAGTGACAGCACTTCTGGGCCAGGAAGCCACGGATCATGAGAGGTTTTAGCCGTTTTAAGACTTAAACCTCAGAAAATGTCAGGGAAATTGGGAGCAGATATTTCTCAACGCTTGCTGCTCACATAATGATGAGCACTGCAGGATATTGTCTGGGCAGGAAACTGTTAGGAGCACCCAGAAGAGGGATGGCACCAGTGCTCTCACATGAGTTCATTCGGATATTATTTGTAATTTTGATAAGTGATCTGGCAGGAGACATTCCGGAAAGTGTCCAGAGCGACTTCTGTGGACATTTGTGTTCTCACTTAAAGATGCCGAGAACAATTTCAGGGGAATGTAAATGTCTAAAAGCTACGAAGGAGTATTAGGGCCAGCCCAAAAAAAAAAAAACAGCACAAGGGGAAAAAGCATGCAAAAAAAGATTTTATTTAGAAAATACTACTACTTATAGTCCTAATAGTATTTACTAATAGTAAATAGTACTATAGTCGATGGCCATGGCCTCTACAGATGTTGATTAAGCGGTACTTCAGAGGCGGCTATAATAATAATAATAAGGAAATTCGCTGTCTTTTGGCTCATAAACACGGTGTGGTGATAAGTATTAGGACGCTGAAGAGACTGTGTCTTTCTTTTTTTTCTTGTGCTGGATTTTTTTTTTTTTTTTGCCTGACTGCCTGACTTTTTTTTTGTGCCAGATTTTTTTACTTTTTTTTTGCCTGACTTTTTTTTCTTGTGCCAGAATTTTTTTTTTTGTGCCAGATTATTTTTCTTGTGCTGGATTTTTTAAACTTTTTTTTTGCCTGACTTTTTTTTTCTTGTGCCAGATTTTTTTTTTTTTTTTTTTTTCCTTACCTTTTCTTTTTTTGGGGGGGGCTGGCCCTAATACTCCTTTAGTAAAAAGCAGCTTTAGTGACTCAGACAACAAAGAGGACCAGAGTTACACACTGCAGCTTTAAATTGAAATAATAAAAAGATTTACACAAACAAAATACGAGCCATTATTAAAAATAACTTTGATGCCTGTCTGTGTTGCTCCACCAGTGATTTTCTCTGACAGGACTTCACTTGAAGTTGAATACAAATTAGAGGATTATTGAAAAGTTGTTTTGATTTTCTTACTTTTTTCTTCTTCCCTCATTAATCGTTGTGAGTAAGATTTAACTGACTGTTTAAAGACAGAGGCGTTTCAAGGGGCTGTAAGGGCACCAGGCAAAAGGGATCTGGGGAACTTGACTGAAACTGCTCATGCGGTCATGCATTTCATGGTCCATACTTTGATTTATTATTTAATTTTATTAACCCTTAGGTGTTCAAAGGGTTAACGTAGGCAATCTGATGAAAACTATATAAACACACCTGAGCCAAAAGTATTCAAAATGTTTAAAATGGGATTGAAAGTTCAAGGATGTCCAAGGAGTGGTGTATTATTCCCATGGCAACTAACCATGGGTGCACCTGTGTCACAGATCTGTGCCATGTGAGCACTAAGGGTTAACCGTGACACAATGAAAACAACAGCACAGACAGCCATTAGAAATAAAAGTGAATAAAGAAGAGAATGGATCAGCGACAGTGAGTCATAGTCACATAATTTTCCTTAATGAAAACTTTGACGTTCTTCCTTCAATTTGTCTTTTAGTCTGCGTTTTCATTTTGCTGATTAATTATGACCAGTCTTGTTTATTGATTGTTAATGTTGTAAAGCCTTTAATAATGTGGATTTTTGGAAAGTTGTCTAAAGTATAAAAGTATTATTGATATTTATTTATGAAGGATTCTGTTGTATGTGAGCACCTTTGGGGGGCCCCTTTCAGCATGTGGCCCCACACATTAACCTGATTTGCCTGCAGGAAGCATATGAATCACTTCAGATGAGCTCCACAGTAAAAACACTGCTCACACTTTAAATGCATCAGCTTTTACAGTCTAATAACGTCAGCGAGAGAAAATCCATCTCAGCGACATATTACTGCAGAACATTTCATTTATTTTTATATAGATATATTTCTACTGCATTTACTGATCATAAGTACGAGCGCAGCACTTTGATTTGTAACTGCTTATTTTCTCTTAATGTAGTGATGCATTTATTTCAAGTGGAGGATCTGAACACACACACACACACACACACACACACACACACACACACACACACATCAGACAGCAGGAGCTTCCGCGCCGGCTCTCATTTGATTTTTCGCAGGCTGCTAATATTAAATGAGAACATCATTATACAGCCGTCACTTTGGTGGGAAGTGATTAGTAAGGAGGCTGCGTGGTCACGTGACCGACTGCAACAAGTCTGAGTATGTGTTCGTCATAAGTGCCTCGATGGCTCAGACTCCACTTTTGTTTGTGTTGATTTTCAGGTGAAAGTTGTTGTTGTTGTTTTTTTCTCTCTTGGTTCAGAGATGTGTTGATCAGGGTGCAGCTCGACAGATTGGCCCCTGCAAACAAACTTCACCTCAGAAACTCGGATGATTGTTCCCAGATACTGCTAATGATTTTCAGCCCAAAAAAACTGCCCAGCAAAGGTATACTTTGTGTCAGGTGTGAAGCCGTGTGTATCAAGGTATCTACTCATGTTATTTGTTGATTTAGTGTAAAGTACTGACATTATACACGTGGTGACACCAGCTGCTGCATCTAAATTCTGCCATTGACTTTAGTCACCTTGTCTCATCAGTGCGAGGTCCCAGACTCCTCCCCCTTTTGTAAATGTTGGAGCTGTTGCTTTGTTGCAAATATTTAAAGTAATTACATTCAAATGTTTAATAATGAACTACATTTGTATATATGTCTAAAGAAGTGAATCATTCGGAGCGGAAATCTCAGATAATTTTTTTTTTTCCCTCAGAATCCAGACTTTAATCTTTGAAACAAAATGACCTGATTTAATAAAGTTAATAGAAATGTTATCCCTTTTGTTTTCAAAGCTTCTAAGCAGAGACTTAAATCTTAAAATTTGTGTTTTTAAAGAAAGCACATATGGCCCTAACCCTCTTCTGTCTATGTGCTACTCGTGCTCCGTGTATAGTTAATATCTTTCTATATTTCCCTGCATGTATTTACTTGTTTATTTATTTATTGTGGAGTATGTTTTATTTAACACAGGTATATTGACATATTTATGACATATTGACAGTCTAACTACGAGGAAACAAATAGCAATGTTCAGCATTCTGGCACAAATACAAGCAATTACATCCAAAAAACCTCTCCTTCTCATCTCTGCCAACATAATGCAATGGAAAACAATCAACATATAGTATAAAAAAAAGTCTAAGATACATTTGAAAGTGAACAGATACGCGTCCACCGTGCATTATTTTTAGGTCAAAGATCAAACTGTGAGTACTTTTTCTTCACGGTCAGTTTTTTCAGCCACACATTCAATTATCTTTGACTGTAGACAGAAGCCTCCTGATATTCCTGAGTATAATGACTGTAAAGATATTTTATGTGCTTTTTAGATCCAAACCCACAGATGTGTGTGTGTGTGTGTGTGTGTGTGAGCTTACCTTTAAAATGTGGAAAAGGCTGTTGCATGAAACTTGAGGCTGCAGAAGAAAACTGCTGTGTGTTAACTTTGGCAACTGTGGAGTAACAACCTCACACAGTCTGGCTGAGCTGCTCAGTCCACGGATGATGAGTCAAACGTCCACAACAACAGGTTTCCAGGTCCACATCGCTCTCCCACTCCCACTAGACCGGCGTGAAGTGCACCAGTGTGAATACTTATTATTACTATATATTACTGTCACATTATAGGTCACAAGACCTTGTATTCCCTGAAATCAAGTGCACACATTTGAAACAATAATCTGCCACAAAAGATCAAAAACACTGGTTGCATTTGATAAAACGCTGTCGCCGTGTGTTGATTTTCTTTCCTCAACATGAGCCCAGAGCTGATTATGACACTGACAGCATCAGTTGCAGCAGGTCAATCGAAAGCAGCCCGTGACACATTATGATTGGTTTAATGTCATTTAGGATAACAGGGCTCCTCCTGAGTCTCTGGCCCCGTTATTTAAAGGCGGAATATTCTGGAAATCCATTGGGCTGAAGATGTGAAATACAGTATGTTTGGATAAAAGTTAAGAAAGTGCAGAAATGCCACAGGGGAGAGAAAATAAATAAACATCTGAGCTGTTATTCATTAGTTTTCTTGTTTTAACAAGATAGTTTCTTGTGATCAATCAATGTTTGTTTGTTTGTTTACAGTAGAGCACTTTACAATAGCTGCAATAAAATAAGTAATAAAAACACACGGTAAAATAATGGGAATAGGGGGAAAAAAATGCAATAAAAAATATAAAATAAGAAGTTGTAACAGTAGAGAATGTGTAATTAATCAAATAAATACATTTTAAGTTTACTTTTAAGAAGTCACAGGACAGTAACTGCACACAGAGCTCGGAACAGTCAAGTTTGTTAGTGTTTTTGTTTTGCTTAGTGTTGTCATCGTGTTAGTTTAGGTTAAGTTTTCACTTTAGGTGTGGGTTTGAGTTTCACTTCCCCTTTTATTTTGGTAAAGGTCATGTCTTCCTGTCTCGTAGTTTCAGTTGTTTTGACACATCTTCCCTCATGCACTTCACCTGGTGATCCTTAACTAATCTCTCCCTGCCCTTGATTCCCTCTCCCCTCTAGAGTTCCCTGTTCCTTTTGCCAGTGCGTCGTTTATGTTCCTAGAGTTCACGTCGGGTCCAAGTCAAGTTTGTTTTGCCCTTTAATATCAGTTCATAATGAAGCGGAAGACAATGGAGTTCCTTTAAAACAGCTGTGAACAAACTGACTCGTGTGCCAGAACTGGCCCGCCAGCATCAGTATCCGGCCCAAAGTCTGTTTTAAATAATGTGCTTATCTTCACAAACATGACAATTTCATACATAATTCAGGGCTTTTATTCTGAAACAAAGTCAGTATGAGCTGAGTCAAAGAGATGATGTTCCTCGAAATGACAATTAACGGACAAACAGTGTGTTTGGTTTATAAACTGCTGTTGTAATGGATAGTCAAATATCCTTTAGTTAATTGTTCTCAACATTGAAATGATGCACAAATGTGGGCTTTTGTCTCTGACTGCAGAAGTTTTAAGACGCTGGCAACAGTCAGTGGCAAATTCTTCTAACTTTTTATTTAACCAATGCATTTATTGAATTAGTCATGTTTATAGAAGATTGGAACATTTAGATTAGAAGAAAAAAAAAAAGGTTGTGCCTGATTAAAACACAATGTTTTGGCTTCATATTCATTTGCTTAGAAAAACACTTTCACACTCATCCGACCCCGATGCAAACGTCCCACAACAGTCCGTCAATAAAGACAACGTCAAAGTAAAACTTTGTTCTCGTTATGACAGGGGAGTTTCTGGTTATAATGAGAAAACGATCTTGTTATAACAAGAAATGGCTCGGATATTATTTTCTCCCCTGTGGCAGTTCCAGGCTTCTGCAGAAAGTGGCTCTCGTGTTAAAAAACACCCCCTTTTTTAACTGAAAGTGCAGGGTGGCAGAAAACTAAGAGAGGAAGTAGATGAAAACTTTATTGAGGACAATGCTTTTCCATCTGTTGCAGATCTTCCTCAGAACTAAGGAAGATTTAAAAATCATTCTTGTCTCATGAAGAGTCACACCAGGTCATCTTTCTGTGGCACGGAGTGTGTTTTTCTGATACTTGGGGAGTGATGTGGGTATAATCTCATCCAAATAGTCCGTGTTTTACATCACGAGAAGGCGCCTGTAGCCCAGGGGTTATAAACCTCTTCAGCCAGTGACCCCCAAAATAACGGGGTTAAGGCATTAACTGGCTGCAGTTAAGGTTAGCGATAACGCTTTGTTTAGGCTGTCCAAATGAATGGAAGTCAATGAAGTGTCCTAAGAAGGAGAGCTGCGCAAACCTGTGTGTGTGTGTGTGTGTGACCTCTTTTTAAGACCTTTTCTGGCATAAACACTGACCTAATGAGACAGAACCTGATTTCTGAGAAAGTGGTTAAATGAAGGGCTAAGCTTTGAATTGTGGGTAGGTTCACGGTTAGGGTTGGACGTGAGACTGGTTATAGATTAAAAATAAGGCTTTGTTTAGGATGTGCAAATGAATGGGAGTCAATGTCCTGAGAAGAACAGCTGAGTTTATGTTTAAATAACTCAGATGAGATGAGCTTGTTTCAGATTACACAGAAATGATTACATTTTTAAGACATGTTGTGTCGTGGAGATCTTAATCTGATTACACAGTCACATTTTAGGGACATGTCTTCCTCATGGGGACAAAAAAGTAATTTAAAACAAATGACATTAAGACAGTGTTGTAATGTGCTAATGAGGCAGAAGTTTAAAGCATCATTTTGAATGAACTGGTTATAGATTAGGATTTAGATCGGAGAAAGGACTTTGTTTAAACTTTAGAATGAAAGTTGATGCAGTGTGTGTGTGTGTACTCATTTGTGTTACTTGATATAAACATTTATATTAATAAATAATGAGACATGAATTCTGGTTAGAATAAGACTGGGGTTAGGCATTAACAGGTTTTATTTAGTCTATCCTATAAAGTAAGTGCCGTGTGTGTGTGTGTGTGTGTGTGTGTGTGAGAGAGAGAGAGTTCTGGAGCATCTCTTGTCCTTTTCCTCGAGAAATAATACTTCAAAAGAAAAAAGAGAAAGATGTAATCCAAAATTGTGACAATGTTCCCTCCCCTCTTTCCCCTCCTCCTCCTCTTCTCACCCGCGCACCACCAGTGGCCCTCTCCCGCCGTGACGTCTCCGCCCCCGCGCCGCGATTGGCCCGCGTCTCCGCCCGTGCCCGTGACTGACATGTCAGTCTCCACAGGCTCCTCCCAGCGGCGGCAGACGCTATTTGAGTGGGACCACTATACTTGCGGACTGTTGTACACACACACACACACACACACAGAGACACAGAGAGCGAGCCGGAGCGTTGCGAGCGTCGTCAATGGGAAGCGTGCGAGACACAGCAGCGGCAGAGCGAGTCTAGAGATCGAACAACCCCGCAGCAGCAGCAGCAGCAGCAGCAGCAGCAGCAGCTTTGGCAGCTTTGGCAACAGAAGCGGCAGCATCATGCTCTCCAGGTCCGTCCCGTGTTTATGGATTACAGTCTGCCTTCGTCTTTGCTGTTTTGTGGACAGCGGGGAAGCACAGAACGCGAAGGAAGGTAAGTTCTTTAAAGTTTAAGACTTTCTCTCCTGCTCCTTCTTCTTCTTCTTCTTCTTCTTCTTTCCATCCCATGGCGTTTGGCAGACGCGCGTCACAGCTGACCCTGACGCGTCCATGTATCCGCCACACGTCGCTTTTTTATCCAGCATCATAAAAATGTAGCTAATTAATTAATAGGAAGCATTATAATAATAAAAATAATCGAATGCAGCCCGTCTGTGTGTGTGTGTGCGTGTTAGCTGTGGTGACACACAGCGCTTGTCTTGTCTTTTACCATCGACCTCTCCGTGTTTTTTTTACGCACCGCAATTAAAAGCCGTAAAGGAACAACAACAACAACAACAACAGCAGCTTAAGAAGACAAGAGGAGGAAGCAGCAGCTGCCTGCTTTATAATGTCACCTATTGTGAAAACTATCCGTAGATGATCGATCTATCGGGACAGTATGAGCGGATCGATGTTGCTCCGGCAGCTCTGGAAGAGCCGCGTCCGTGGACGCATGCAGTTTCGGCTTGTTTTTCCCCCACTTCCTCTTTCTCCAGAAATTACAGCAGCCTCTGACGCGGAGTCGTCACACTGTCACACCGGCCCAACTTGGCTAGAATGTAAACAATAAAAAAACAAACAAACAAACACACAAAAAATAATAATGTGCCCGCGAAACGGGGTGAAAAATAGTGATATGTCATGCGTAAAAGCAGAAATAGACCCCCAATCAAAAGTAATACAATAATACATATATAAATATTAATAATGACGATGACATGTGTGTTGAAGGGGATTCCGTAGGTCACCTGTAAGACATTAATTTTATTATTTATTATTTTTTATGGCTGCGCGTCCTCGTTGCTGCACTCCCCCCTCCCTCCTCGTCTCAGAATGTAACCCATTTATTACACAGTGCAATTTAAAAAAAAACAAACAAAAAAAAACCAAGTTCCATCTTCTTTCTTTTTTTTTAATAAAAAATAATAGTGCCGCGGTGCCGCTCTGCGCTCCCGCATCCAAAACACGCTGGTTGTGTTCGCTCTCTTCCCCCTTTCACCGTCTCCTCTCCTGCGCCGGTTCTCACCGCGACACCCGCCGCCTGTTAACGCAGCACTCCGTAGTTTTTATGGCCGCTCTGAGCAGGAGAGATGACACTCTGCAGCCACCGCAGAAGCAGCACAAAAAATAAATAAATATATATATATATATATTTATATATTATCATAAAGCGTTGCGTAAAAATAACGTCACAATTAATGGAGGAAACGCGCGTAAAATCCCGTGCGTTATGATCATTGTACCTTTATTTTTACAGTCTTTATTTTTGCGCATAAAAGTTGCCCCGCAGTGCTGCAGTGTTCACACACACACACACAAACCCGACTCTTCTCTTATGCTTTTTTTTGCTTTTTTATCTGCTGCTGCTTGAAATGAGGTCATGCCTATGTGTAGATGTAGATGTGTGGCCTGTCACTATAACACTCACCTCCCCCAGTGCCCCAAAACCCTCCCCCAGCCCGGTGAGATTTAACCACCTGCCTCTCTCGGTTTCCTGTCACTAGTGATTCTGCTGGACTCCAAGGCACAGCAGACAGAACTGGAGTGGATCTCTTATCCTCCCAATGGGGTAAGTCTGCAGAATCTCCCCCCCCCACATCACAGATGTATCCCTATATTTATATCTACAGTATGTACACGTGCGTTTTCCCGCTTGCTCTCATGTCCCACATCTGTGCCGGGAATGAAAATGTCTAAATGTACACAAGAAGCACACACAAGTCCTTCGCAAGGTAAGAAAAGAGTTCAGGAAAAAAACAAACTCTCCAGGTTTTTGACATTCCGAGCACACGAGCCCCCAAAGCTTCCAATGAACCGCTTCAAACCCGCAGGTCTGATTAAGAACAGGCTGCGAGAAAGTTTTTAAATAAATAATGCGAGGAGGAGAAAGATAAACTGAGCGCAGTTATCCTCTAAAGATGTGTTTGTGCGATAGAAACGCGGCTGCTGCTAATCTCCCTTCATTTTCACTGCAGTTTATTATTGTGATTATATGGAGCGTAGTCTGAAATGACTGTATTTCACACACCTCTGTGTTAGAGCCATTACAGCTGTGTTTGGGCCGGGTTTGCCGATCATTAGACGCCGTCCGATGGCAGACGGACATTTTTTTGTGTTTGAATTCGACTTTTGTGCACGTGTGTGTTATAATGTGTGTGTTTTCTTCTCGCAGTGGGAGGAAATCAGCGGTTTGGACGAGAACTACACACCCATCCGCACATACCAGGTTTGCCAAGTCATGGAGCCCAATCAGAATAACTGGCTTCGGACTAACTGGATAGAGAAAGGCGACGCTCAGAGAATTTTTGTGGAACTCAAGTTCACCCTGAGGGATTGTAACAGTCTACCCGGTGTGGTGGGCACGTGCAAGGAGACGTTCAACTTGTATTACCAGGAGACAGATTCCGAGGTGGGCAGGAGCTTACGAGAGAACCAGTACGTGAAAATTGACACGATTGCCGCCGACGAAAGCTTCACTCAGGGCGACCTGGGCGAGAGGAAGATGAAGCTGAACACGGAGGTACGCATCATCGGCCCGCTGTCCAGGCGGGGCTTCTACCTGGCCTTCCAGGATGTAGGGGCGTGCATCGCACTGGTGTCTGTGAAGGTTTACTACAAGAAGTGCTGGTCTATCATCGAGAACCTGGCCACGTTCCCCGACACCGTGACGGGATCAGAGTTTTCCTCGCTCGTCGAGGTCGAGGGCGTGTGCGTGAGCGACGCCGAGGAGGAGGCCGACAACTCTCCCAAGATGCACTGCAGCGCTGAGGGAGAATGGCTGGTGCCCATTGGGAAATGTATATGCAAAGCTGGATTTCACCAGAAGGGGGACGCATGTGAACGTGAGTGCCTTTTTGTTTGTTTTGTATTTACTAGTTCTTTAATTTACTCATTAGCATTCCCACAGTTGTTTCTCGCTGAGTTGAGTCTGTCGGGCGATTCCTGGATTTCACACGACACGAGCCGTGTGAAGAAAAAGGAAACAAAAGCGCGGAGTTTTCGTGATGTGATTATGTGATTATGCAGAGCACGGGGAATGACAGTTTAGGCAAAGCTGACTGAAGAGTAGTGTAGGCAAATGGGATTAAAGCAGCTGATGTGACAGCAGCAGAGACGGATGGAACCATCAAGGACAAACACCCCGAGTATTATAATTGGAATGTGCGTTAATTGATTACGAGGCCCTTCATTTATGACTGTGATTCTGTTGACACTGGGATTAAATAATAAGTGGAGTTTAGCTGCTCGCTCCTTCTCACTGGCGGGAGGCCAAAACAATCAGCGGCAGAAAACACAGGTCGAGAGGAAGTCCAGCCCGGTCTCTCTGTATCTCTGTGCCCCGGCCAAATCACCGCGACAGAGAGGGAAACAAATAGCTGCTCCGCTTTGGCATTTAGGCCTCGGGGATATTTATGAAGGAGCATAACAGGAAGGTCAAACGCAGCCTCGGGCCGTGGCTCATTTGTGCGTCGCCCGTCGCGTTGCCACTAACAACAACATGCGTTCTTTCACTTCAGACCGAGGATTATTTTCAGTTGGCCCCCTGATTTCGGAGATAAAAATCGGTGTGGATTAAAAAAAAGAAGGCGACTCAGGTCACAGAACTGAAGTGGTCTAGCTTTCTGTCCTTCTCTGCATCGAGGGCAGCCTCGTTCTAAGCAGCTTATGAGGAGCAGCAGCCAGTAATAATTGAACGGAATGCGTCTAAGAACAAATTAGTGTCCCTGGCAGACTAGCTTTTATGCCACGCTGTCTTCCATCAGGGACCCCTCTGAGGGAGGTGTGTTAATGAAATATATTAGGCCATGTAATTTAGAGCAGCGCAGCCCACCTCAGGATGTGCCGCGTCTATCGCTGATTCAAGCCCACGGAGCCTCCTCCTTTTATTGTTCTCGTTGTTTTAATATGCATAGACGTGAGGTCCGATTGTGCCCTCAGGTGCACAGAAAGCCCGTGATTTATTTCCACAGGGAAGGTGATGCAGCAAAACATTACAGAGTCATTTTAGACGCCTTTTCTTGTTGCATCTTGACGCAAAGCCCTCCGAACAGACGACTGTTGCATGTCGCTATTAATTATCGGTGTTTCCCGCGTCAATTAAAAAACAGAACGTCCAGTCGTTGAAAGCCCGCGGTGCGTTAACGTCTATGTGGATCGAGTTTCAGCCTTGATGCTGCGACCGTTATGAGCCTTATCTCCACCGGGGCATGAGAGGCCTTTGTATTAAGGGGCAGTTAATCTAAATAAAATGAGAATCACGGTTGCACTATCAGCACTTCTTCCAGTGGCTTCACTGACATTAAATTGTCCATTCAGTAGTTTCCCCGCAGAACAATCTAAAAGCTATTCAGAGTCAGACTATGTCCAGGAGCTCAACAGCAAAGCGATAAGTCCAAGTGACTGTGACCGTTAAAAATGTGGAAGGTCTTGTCTCCGCGTTCATTTGTACGCAGGGACGAGCGTCGATATTATCCAAAATATCACATAAATACTTCTCCAAACAGAGAGGTGTACTCACATGATTGTTTGAGCTTTGTGGATAAAAGATTAAAGAGATGAGTATCATTTTGTAATAAAAAAAAAAAAGCCTGTGATATCAGTGTTAGACAAAAGAAATGATACTGAAGCGTCCATAAACGGCACGTCATGCTATAAACTGTGGCGTCCAAACGTGAAACCAAAGCATTTTTACTTTTATTCCAAAACTGTGCAGAGCGGCTGAAAAGCGCACAATTCACACTCGTGGAAAACACTTGTTGATCTCAGCTTCACGCACAATTATCAGACACGGTCGTCTCAGGAGTTTGAACAAAGGGGATAAAAACCTTCGCCCGTGTCTGTGTGATAATGGACCTGCTTTTTTTGATCGTTGGAAGTTCCAAATATTGTCCCTAATCCCCCTGATTCCAACACTGGAGGGAGGGTTTCTGATCCTGTTAGAGGATCCGGCAGGCACTTTGTTTGAAACATACAAACACAGTACAGAGGCTTTGAGGGATTAGTGCCACATTTATTTGAACTTCTCCAACACAGACTCGGTTGGTGTGGTCTGCCTTCAGGACCTCATGGAAATAAACTTTAAAGTCCCCGGATATAACTTTATTTGACGCAAACTGGCTCTTGAACATGTTTATTGTGCTGCTGGGAATGACTTTTTGTCCGTATTAGGCGTTTTCTGGACGATTCCGTCACAGACCCACTCGTTACATGTCTTTCTACATTCCATTAACGTGTAAATAGAATATTTCAGTAATACGCAGTTGTTTTTATGTCCAGTAATGCACCAGTCCGTGTTTTATCCTCTTCTGTGTAACGGCTTCACATCCAAACTCCGGGGTGAGGACTTTGGTGCATGTACAGAGATTCCAGGCCAGTTTGGCACCAGCTGATTGTATACATGCAACTTTCATTCAATCTCCGTTACATTAACATGTTTAAATGTGTGATAAACCTGCAGTTTAGTGAAATATTCAGGGTGTGTACGTGTGCAGGTGGGGAAGACATGTAAGGCTGTCGCTGGTGACATTTGAGGTGCTCTGGTGAAAGGACGCAGAGGCCTCCTCTGAACTGTATTGTGATCCACTCATTCATCACCGTCAGTGGAGAGAGACCCCTTGTCTTTCACCCCGACGCCCCCCCCCACTCCCCCCTGTCTCTCTTTAACTCTTTGTGTGGCAGTAAATGTCACTCATCTTCTCCTCACCCTGCTGTGTTGCAGTGGCTTCAGTGGCAGCGATGGCTGCTGGGGGAAAAGCCTCCAAAAAAAAGCGAGGGCAGTTGAAGTGTCGGCGCAGCCTGCGCGGGCTTCATTTAGCGAAGAAGTGCGTGTTGTGAAAATAGCGACCATTCATTCTGCTGGTCCTGTTGAGCGCCGGCCACTGGTTGCAATGGAGCCACAGAGTCGTTAAGACAGAGAGAGGGCCCTTGTGGGAGGACACTGGCCTCTTTGTGTTGCTCAATCCCGGGAATGTATGTTGTCCGATTTTTGACACATCAGATCTTTGTGGTGCTAAACAACCAGTGCCTGTGACATGATTAACTGTTGACCCTCACCCAAGAAAAGGGAGAGGCGTCGATCTGAGGGTGGAAAGAACGGATAAAAACACGCCACATCGTGGGGCTATCATTGCATGCTAACAAGAGAATTAATGAGAGGATACAGCATCCTGTAGAGGCTGGCATCATCCATCCTGGCTGTCAGAGAGCGGGACAGAAGTTAGTTGGAGGCTGATTGATGATTGAGCCCCCTGAGGGAAAAGGGATGTGCAGTGGGCGGGGCCTGACCACGACAGCTACCGTGTATGGAAGCCACCAGGCGGCTACCAGGGCTGGAGACGGGAAGCTGCTGCATTTAGCATTTCAAATGAAGCCAAGAGTCAGGAGGTCCTCCCGATGCACCACTTGATTGATAAGGTGTGAATTTAATACACCAAATAGACTGTCCTGTTTTTGTTTTTTCCCCACAAACCCGCTCCAGAGCTTAATTATGCAAATGACAAATGACAAATGGACTTAAATCACTCAAGACTGAAACAAATTGTTGATGGATGGGAGCTGGTGCTGTCACTGCTAGTGAATGGTAGCATTCTTCCACAGACCAGGGCTTTTCCTACTTGTTGTCTTGGTCGGTAGCAGTTGGGCCAGAAAACATGTGCCAGTCTCTGCTCAGGGTGTTGTACACATTAATGACATTTGACATTTAGAGAAGGTAGAAGTCTTAGTATGAAGTTGATTATTGGATCAATAGTTGAAACCATTCGTCAAACACCCGCTGCTTCCCCGTGTGTCGCTCCCGTAGAATTAGCTTTTCCCCGTCTGTTTGTGTTATTGGAAGTGGAATATCTTTGGACTTTGGACAGTTGGCCAGACACAACACATTTCATATTTGATAACATCACCTCAGGCACCACGGAGTCTGAGATTACATCTTCAGATGTCTTGTTTTGTACAACAGCTACTCCAAACCCTGCAGATGCTAAAGGTATTGTCAAAGAAAACCATAATAAGAAAGAGTAGAATGTGTTCACACATCTTTAATAGATCTTTTTTTCCTCCCTGGACTGAAATAATTCAAATAGAGTCTTTGCTAGGATTTGGTCGACATTGGGATTAAATCTGAAGTCTTATCAAAAACAGTGAACATAAACAATGTGATATCAAAGCTTAAGATAAATACTTAAACCCACGGATCAGCACACAAGTATTGCAATAACATCAAAAGTTTACTCTCTCAGCTTTACACACACTTGCTATCTTTAAACAAATGATTAACTGACGTGATACGGACTGTTTCTGCTCATGTAAGTCATTTAGAATTCCTTAAAAATAAGCTTACATGTGAACATGCGAGTGCACATGTGGGGTTCAAACTTCCATGTGACTCCCAGTCAGTGTGACTCACCTTTTTGTTCCGCTTTCCTGCACGAGAGGATTTTCAATATCATTTCTTTCTGCGCCGCGCAAACGCGGACTAAAGTAGAAATAATAATGACAACAATAAGAATAGTGTTCGCCGAGTAGAAGCGAGAACAATGGCTGTTGAAATGACAAAAAAGCCCAGGCAGTGGGTGGTAACATTTCAGTGGAAGTACCACAGATGCAGACTTGTCTTCATGACTATGAGATTATTACTGTGCAGCGTCTTTTCTAGTTCCCTCTGATTAGCAGAGACTGAGCCACAGCTGCTTCCCCACAGAATGTTTGAAATAGTGATTTGGCAAGCTGCGATGAATGAACAGTCGCTTTATCTCACTTCGACAACCAATGACCCGTTTTAAATATACACTTCCAAACAAGAGGTGAGGGCAAGAAGTTGTTTCCCGGGATACTCTGGTGCTTGAACTGGTGCCAGCAGTGCTTTCTGTGGGACCCAGCTGCCCTGTCAACACGTCAGATTAAACACAAACGCCTCCTTTTCGCTGACGGAAAACATTCACCGCGAGGCTCGTTCACAGAGTCGTTTGGCTCGGTGGACGTTCGCCTCAAACTTACATTCACATGAACTGTACTGGAAACAAAAGGGCCGTCACGGCTAATTATTTACTTCAGCTGCTTCTCCGACGTCACACTGAGGTAAAGAAGGATCTGAAACACGTCTGTAAGCGCGGGGAGCTGAGCTTAAAGACGGACGGGAGGCTGCTGCAGCCTGGTCACTAGTGATGGGGTTTGTCTGTCCAAGAGAGTCACTCATGCATTCATGAATACAAGAAGATGACGGGAAAGCTCAATCTACTCAAACCTTAAAAAAAACACTATTTTTAAAAACTATAACAACTCACTTTAACAACTAATAATAATTATATCGCAAATTTTAGCTAGAATTCAACTTGATCACTGTCGATACTAAACTAAGTCAAGAAGTTACGTTTTTTTCTTCAATTTCTTTTGTTAGCGTGTAAGAAATAGTGCCATCTAATGTGAGACTTCAACAAACTGGTATTTCCGCTCCCCCACCCCTTAACTACGGTGGCCTTGATACACCAGAAAGGATGTCATTCCTTTATTTTCTGCTTCAAATAGCAAAAC
Source organism: Solea senegalensis (assembly GCF_019176455.1). Classification (NCBI taxonomy): domain Eukaryota; kingdom Metazoa; phylum Chordata; class Actinopteri; order Pleuronectiformes; family Soleidae; genus Solea; species Solea senegalensis. Next base: position 1,355,128 of record NC_058037.1, read on the forward strand.
TTGCTGCGGAAACGTGGCAGTGTGAGTTGCCTTTGCCTAAAATTCATGTAAATGGATTTTTCCTAAAGCTAAAAACACAGTTTAAAGCAATAAAACACTTATACAAACATACTTATAGTAGTAAATAACATTTGTGCTTATAAGCTCTCCTAAAGATCAGATTTGTAAAATGTCCTTAAACTGAACTGATATAATGAAAATAATAATAATAATAATAATAATATAATATAATATAATAATAATTATTTGCCACAAGTCAAACATCCTCCAGTGTCTATAGATTCTGTTCTTACCTTAGAGTATAAAACTGCACATACGGGTCCTAGGATTTGTTGGTGACTGAGGCGAAACGCTGTCGTGCATGTAAGAGTTCTGGTTGTGACAGGGAGAAGAAAGAGTTTAATTGTGGATGCAAATTTCACTAA